>NC_057798.1:222973738-222980618 GCF_018294505.1 Triticum aestivum | reverse complement strand
GCCTCCCTCCGCCGTCCAACCGCTCCGCCGGCGCCGCCTCCCGGCCGCCGCCCACCGCTGCCTCCCGGCCTCCGCCTCCGCTCGTCGCCCTCCGCCGGTGCCATCTCCGGTGAGGGGCCGGCCGGATCCGGCGACCCCGACCCGCCGGCGTCCTTCTTCGGTCCTCTCCGGCCGCCGCGCGCCCCATCTCCGACGAGAGCCGCCGCCTGCCTCGGTTCCCATGCCGCCCCGGATCCAAATATGAAAATCCTGAGGTTGAACCCGTTTATTTTTCCCCAAGTCCGTAAGGATTTGCATATTTTTAGCTCCTGTTCATCGCGTCATAACTCCGCACTCGTGGCTCCGTTTTGGGCGTGCAGCATATGAAATTGTTCGCCTCGACGAGTACTTCATTTCATTCCATTGCATCATGTTCATTTAACTTCATCTTGACGCCTGAATCATCGTTGCAAGAGTGCTATATGATGTTAACCTAGTGAAACTGTTATAACTTGATGATTTGTCATTTTTGTTGCATTTGATGTGTGCATCTTATGAGCTTGAGCCCTACATGTGTTTTGAACTATGTCACGCCATATTCATAGTGATACCATCCATGTATTTTTCTGAATCTTGTACTGAGTGCATCGAGCTCGTGAAGTAGGGTAATTACTCTTGTTGTTTTGCTAGTCTGAATCTGTAATTTCGTGATGCTATGTAAACCTGCTGCTACAAGTCATTCTATGCATAATATGGAGATGTTCACTAAGGATGTTTTGTTATAAATGTTATGCTCCATCCATCCATGCCCTTGGTTTCATTTATAGCCTGCTGTAGCTTGTTGTTATCTTGCCCTCAAAACTGCTAAATAATGTTGCTGTCAGCCTGTTAACATTAAGTTCAATGTTGCCATGATTGTTGTTAGTTATCCATGCACCCTATGAACGTGCTCCTGCTATGCTTAGCTTCATAAACATGTATTATTACTGTTGGTTGCCTTGCCATGCCATGTATTGCTCTGTGGTGAGTTGTTCAAGCTCACCAACATGCCTACTTATTGTTGTTCCTGCCATGTATGAATCTGTCATATAACTTGCCATGTTTACATGGGTGCCATCATATCCTCTGATCCTTTTTGGCTCATGGTCAGTAAGGGACTTTTGTTCTATGCTTTGAGTAGAATCATTACATGCTCTAGTTTGCCGTGTTAAGTTCCTGTAACCTGTTGTTTGATAGCTCTAAACATTGCAACCTGATGTTATTTCTGTTAAGACTGAAACTGTTATTATTTGCAATCTTGCCATGTCCTTTTGAGAATGTTCTAGTGATTTCTAGAGATAGCTCAGTGTACATGTTTTGTTATGCTTTACCTGTACTTCATGTCCATGCCTTTTGTTTTCTCGTTGGGATGTTGTAGCTTGTTGTTTTGATGCTTGCAAGATGCCTAGTTGCTGTTATGGACAGATTGTTGCTATAACTTGTATGGAGTGTATGTGTTGAACCGTTGCTCCGTTTTGAGTGTGCTCTATATGAAACTCGCTTGATTTTGCATGAAGTTTCATATTATCATGTTGCATCCTTGTTTTGAGGTGTTTGCTTGATGTTTGTATGCATTTAGCATCAATGCCATGTTTGACTTGTTTTGTTCATATCTTCTAGGCCGTAGCTCCGAACTAAATGAACTTTATATGTAACTTGACTAGAATTTCGTGTAGATCATATTGGTGCATCTTAACTTGCTGTTTAACAACTTCAACTTAATGTTTGTTTAGATCTAGACCAATTTCTAAATTTGCATATGAGGACCTACCGGATTTGTTACATGTTGTTTCCGGCCTCATTTAAACTTGCCTTGATGTGTTGCTCTTGTTTGCATCATCTCTTGCCATGAGTAGCTTCATATAGCTTTGTCATGCATCATGCTTGGTTAAGCATCATGCCTTGTTCATGTGTGGTGTGTTTACCGTGTTGTGTGCTTCTTCTCGATAGTTCCTGTTTCGTTGCGATCGTGAGGATTCGTTCGTCTATGCTCGGTTCGTCTTCGTGGCTTCATCTTCTTCATGGACGCGTTCTTCTTCCTTGTGGGATTTCAGGCAAGATGACCGTCACCTTGGATCTCATTACTATCATTGCTATGCTAGTTGCTTCGTTCTATCGCTATGCTGCGCTACCTATCTTTTGCTCTACAAGCCTCCCAAATTGCCATGTCAGCCTCTAACCTTTTCACCCTTCCTAACAAACCATTGCTTGGCTATGTTACCGCTTTGCTTAGCCCCTCTTATAGTGTTGTTAGTTGCAGGTGAAGTTGAAGATTGCTCCATGGTGGACAGGATTATGTTGGGATATCACAATATCTCTTATTTAATTAATGCATCTATATACTTGGTAAAGGGTGGAAGGCTCGGCCTTATGCCTGGTGTTTTGTACCACTCTTGCCGCCCTAGTTTTCGTCATACTGGTGTTATGTTCCCGGATTTTGCGTTCCTTACGCGGTCGGGTGATTTATGGGACCCCATTGACAGTTCGCTTTGAATAAAACTTCTCCAGCAAGGCCCAACCTTGGTTTTACCATTTGCCTCACCTAGCCCTTTTTCCCTTGGGTTTTCGGAGCCCGAGGGTCGTCTTTATTTTAATCCCCCCGAGCCAGTGCTCCTTCGAGTGTTGGTCCGACACGGGCAGACTGCAGGGCCACCTCGGGGCAACTCGAGGGTTGGTTTTACTCGTAGGCTGACCTATCCGGTGTGCCCTGAGAACGAGATATGTGCAGCTCCTATCGGGATTTGTCGGCACATCAGGCGGCTTTGCTGGTCTTGTTTTACCATTGTCGAAAAATCTTGTAAACCGGGATTCCGAGACTGATCGGGTCTTCCTGGGCGAAGAAATATCCTTCATTGATCGCGAGAGCTTATCGTGGGCTAAGTTGGGACAACCCTGCAGGGTATAAACTTTTGAGAGCCGTGCCCGCGGTTATGTGGCAGATGGGAATTTGTTAATGTCCGGTTGTAGATAACTTGACACCAGATCCGAATTAAAACGCATCAACCGTGTGTGTAGCCGTGATGGTCTCTTCTCGGTGGAGTCTGGGAAGTGAACACGGTTTTGGGTTGTGTTTGACGTAAGTAGGAGTTCAGGATCACCTCTTGATCATTACTAGTTGACGACTGTTCCGTTTGCTCTCTTCTCGCTCTTATTTGCGTATGTTAGCCACCATATATGCTTAGTCGCTGCTGCAACCTCACCACTTTACCCCTTCCTTTTCCCATTAAGCTTTGCTAGTCTTGATACCCATGGTAATGGGATTGCTGATTCCTCGTGGCTCACAGATTACTACAACAATAGTTGTAGGTACAGGTTATGCGATGATCATGACGCGAGAGCGATGTTTGCTTGTTTTGGAGTTCTTCTTCTCCTTCTTCTTCGATCAGGGGATAGGTTCCAGGTCGGCAGCCTGGGCTAGCAGGGTGGATGTCGTTTGAGTTTCTGTTTGTGTTTCATCCGTAGTCGGATGGTGCTCTTTTGTAAGATGATGTTGTATTCGTGTGGCATTGTATGCCTGTTGTATGTATCCCCATCTATTATGTAATGTTGATGTAATGATATCCACCTTGCAAAAGCGTTTCAATATGCGGGTCTATCCTTGGTGGGACCTTTGAGTTCCTCTTGGATAGGGTCGCATATTGGGCGTGACAAGTTGGTATCAGAGCCTCAACCAACCTTAGGAGCCCCATTGATTGATCGTGTAGTTTGGCCGTTCTTGAGTCTAGAAGAAAACTATTTTCGGAGTCTAGTTATATCGGAGAGTAGGAATTCTTTTTACTCCTCTACCCCTTCGTCGCTCTGGCAAGGAATCTTGACGTAGGTGTTTTGAACTACTCCTCTTCCCCTTCAAATTTTTCTTTAGGATCACGCGGTTAGTTTTCATTCATTGTCCATCCTCTTTTGTCCGTCGCATTCCTCGTCAAGCTGATTCGAACCTCTTTGTCTTTGGGAGATCAATCCTCAGCTCTTTTCGACCGATGTTGTTTCCCTGTCCGAAGTTGTCCTTGTTTTTCCCACCCGCCCTCCCTTATTCTTCTCGAATCCGGAGTCCGTAATCTAGTATCCATCTTACTCGTGCGAAGTCTTTGTTTTCTTTCTTCAATGATTTCAACCGGTGTTTTCTCTTCAAGATATTTGTCGGCTTTCCCCTTCCAAGTTGCCTTTGTTTTCCCACCCTCCCACCCTCTTCTTCCCGGAGCTTGAGTCTCTTTCGAGCATCAATTTCATTCATGCAAAGCGTCTTCAGTCTTCCCTCAATTATTTCAACCGGTAAATTCTCGTCTCGTTTGACATTCTTCATCTTTTTTTTCTTCTCCGGTGGATTCAATTCCAATTTTCGGTAGTGATTATATTCTTTCCCTCGGCTCAAATATTCTCCCTTTGCTCGTTCGCCTCTCGCTAGTTTATCTTTTCGGAGTGCTCAAGACATCTCAAGAGATTCGCCTGTGTTCGAATTTAATTCAAGGTTATCACCTCATTCAAATATTTTAATTGTTCCGGTGCATCATCTACCTCTTCAACAACCCTTTCCAACAGTGTTTTTCTCTTCAGTGGGCCCTAACCCACAGGTCTTTTCCCAGGATCTTACATGGCTCTTCTAATTTCCCGGAGCTATTCTCAAATCATTTTTGAAGTTTGACGTAAGTATGATTTTCATCAGTCAGATCTTTTCCAACATCAATTTCAAATCATTTTCATTGTTGCCTCAACCTATTCGCTTTTTCATTCTCCCGGTGTATCTCAGTAATTTTTGGTGTTGTTTCTCGTTGTCATTCTCAACTTTGAAGATCGAGGAAGAGTTTCTCTAAATCTTGCTCGTTCTCTCGAAGTTTCGTGGTTCTAGCTTCATGTTATCCTCTCGAATTATTCCATTTGTCCGATATTCTTTTCTTAACCATCTGGAGTATGTCAGGAGTTTTTTTTCTATTTCTTTTCACCGGAGGCCATCGTTCCAGAAGAATTCTTCGTCCTCACATTTCAGCTACCATTATCCAATTATCCCGGTGCTCCGTTCAAGTGTTCTTTAATCAGCTTCGTGATCTCTTCGTTCTTTTGCATCTAAATCCCCTCAAGCATATTGGTTCTTCTAATTCTTCCCCGTGATTCAGTCTCTTTCGTCAGTCATTTTCTGATTCTTACGATGGTTCGTTCAAGATTATGTTTTCTTTGATTATCATATCAATTAATTCGTTCTTTCCAAATCTTACCGGTGGTTCATGAAGACTCTCTCAAGTTTTGTGCTATACCCCCTTAAACCTTTTCAAGAAGAATAAGTGGTATGAAAAAATCCATTGCTTGTCATCAATTTATTTTGATGAAGGATAAGCATACAATAAATCTTATTCTTATTTCATCCAAGTGATTAATCCTTTTCTTCGGAGTTTGTTCTTGGTGAATAAATTCTAGTTCCAAGTGTTTTCATCTTTTCTTTTCCGGAGTTCAAATTTCCTCGGCCATCTTGTTGGAACCTCCATCTAAATCAACGCAAGGCTTTAGTCTTATTCTTTTCTTCCTTCAGTTTTATCTCATCATCCTTTTGTCACCGGAGTTCTTCATGGTGGTTCTTCATGATTTAATTCGTTCCTCAAGTGTTCATCAAGATTCTTGTCGGTGGAGTTCAAGTATCTTTTCTTCTCGCGTCTCGAAGTGCAATTAATTCTCCGTATTCTTCTGAAGTGGAGTTTTGCATTTCTTCGTTCTCCTCAGCTATTTAATATTTTCCTCTTATGGTCGGAGATCAGCTCATAATTTTGAGATGTTATCCATAAGTACTCAACAAGCTTATTCTTTCATTGTTGATTTTCTCAACAACTCCGTTCAACCCTTCCTTCTAAGTTCTTTTCATTCTATTTCAATTCTTTCCGGAGGTTTTGTGTCGTGTCTTCATCAAGTATCATTCCATCCTCTCAATCTCGTGTTCTATTCTTTCCATGTTCAGCCGGAGTGCTGCCTAAATCCTTTCAGTCTTATTCGTTTCTTATCTCGTTCTAAACGGAGTCGTTTTAGAGTCTGTCTTATTCCATGAGTTTTCGATTCCCGTCATTCTCGTCGTTCCTCTCTTCTTTTCGAGTGCTCTCGATTCTTTGCTTCTTCTCTTGAGTTCTTGTTTCACCTCATCCTCTTTTTCTTCCGTCTCGGTCCTAAGATCTCGGGACGAGATCTCTTGTTAGTAGAGGAGAGTTGTAACGCCCCGGATTCGATGTGCCAGGTGTCTGCCAGTTATTCATCGGCGTTTCCATGTCATTTGCTTGCGTGTTGCATCTTATCATGTCATCATGTGCATTGCATTGCATACGTGTTCGTCTCATGCATCCGAGCATTTTCCCTGTTGTCCGTTTTGCGATCCGGCACTCCTATGTCATCCAGCGTCCCCTTCTTGTCTCTTTTCGTATGCGGGTGTTAAACATTCTCGGAATGGACCGTGATTTGCCAAGCGGCCTTGGTACACCACCGGTAGACCGCCTGTCAAGTTTTGTGTCATTTGGAGTCCGTTTGATACTCCAACGGTTAACCGGGTAACCGTAAAAGGCCTCTTTTGTCTTGCAGCCCAACACCCTGCCAAAGTGGCCCAAAACCCATCCAAACCCCCTCCATGCTCTCGGTCGTTCGATCATGATCGTGTGGGTGAAAACCGCTCCCCATTTGGACTCTCCTAGCTCCCAGAATCTATAAATAGGTGCCTCCCCCACAATTTTCGCGGATGAAACACTAGCCCTCTCCCTCCTCGCGCCGCCGGACATGTCCGCCCGCAGCCGGACGCGTCCACCGCCGCCCAGCCACGTCGTCCGACCAATAGGAAGCTGCCACGTCACCCCGCCGCTGCCGCTAGCCAACCGGCGCCCGCCACCTGTCCGCCGCCGCC
>NC_057798.1:222834889-222973277 GCF_018294505.1 Triticum aestivum | reverse complement strand
GCCCGCGCCCGCGCCCGCGTGCCTCCCACCGGCCGGCGCTCGCCTCCACCGCCGCCCTCCGGCGCCTCCCTCCGCCATCCAACCGCTCCGCCGGCGCCGCCTCCCGGTCGCCGCCCGCTGCTGCCTCCCAGCCTCCGCCTCCACTCGTCGCCCTCCGTCGGCGCCATCTCCGGTGAGGCGTCGGCCGGATCCGGCGACCCCGACCCGCCGGCGTCCTTCTACGGTCCTCTCCGGCCGCCGCACGCCCCATCTCCGGCGAGAGCCGCCGCCTGCCTCGGTTCCAGTGCCGCCCCGGATCCAGATCTGAAAATCCTGAGGTTGACCCCGTTTATTTTCCCCAAGTCCCCAAGGATTTGCATATTTTTAGCTCCTGTTCATCGCATCATAACTCCGCACCCGTGGCTCCGTTTTGGGCGTGTAGCATATCAACTTATTCGCCTCAACGAGTACTTCATTTCATTCCATTGCATCATGTTCATTTAAGTTCATCTTGACGCCCGAATCATCGTTGCAAGAGTGCTATATGATGTTAACCTGCTGAAACTGTTATAACTTGATGATTTGTCATTTTTGTTGCGTTTGATGTGTGCATCTTATGAGCTTGAGCACTACATGTGTTTTGAACTATGTCACGCCATCTTCACAGTGATGTCATCCATGTATTTTTGTGAATCTTATACTGAGTGCATCGAGCTCGTGAAGTAGGGTACTTACTGTTGTTGTTTTGCTAGTCTGAATCTGTTATTTCGTGATGCTATGTAAACCTGCTGCTACAAGTCATTCTATGCATACTATGGAGATGTTCACTAAGGATGTTTTGTTATACATGTTATGCTATATCCATCCATGCCCTTGGTTGAATTTATAGCCTGCTGTAGATTGTTGTTATCTTGCCCTCAAAACTGCTAAATAATGTTGCTGTCAGCCTGTTAACATTAAGTTCAATGTTGCCATGATTGGTGTTAGTTATCCATGCACCCTATGAACGTGCTCCTGCTTTGCTTAGCTTCATAAACATGTATTATTACTATTGGTTGCCTTGCCATGCCATGTATTGCTCTGTGGTGAGTGGTTCAAGCTCACCAACATGCCTACTTATTGTTGTTCCTGCCATGTATGGATCTTTCATATAACTTGCCATGTTTATATGGGTGCCATCATATCCTCTGATCATTTTTGGCTCATGGTTAGTAAGGGATTTTTGTTCTATACTTTGAGTGGAATCATCCCATGCTCTAGTTTGCCATGTTAAGTTCATGTAACCTGTTGTTTGATAGCTCTAAACATTGCAACCTGATGTTATTTCTGTTAAGACTGAAACTGTTATTATTTGCAATCTTGCCATGTCTTTTTGAGAATGTTCTAGTGATTTCTGGAGATAGCTCAGTGTACATGTTTTCTCATGCTTTACCTGTACTTCATGTCCATGCCTTTTGTTTTCTCGTTGGGATGTTGTAGCTTGTTGTTTTGATGCTTGCAAGATGCCTAGTTGCTATTATGGACAGATTGTTGCTATAACTTGTATGGAGTGTATGTGTTGAACCGTTGCTCCGTTTTGAGTGTGCTCTATATGAAACTCACTTGAGTTTGCATGAAGTTTCATATTATCATGTTGCATCCTTGTTTTGAGGTGTTTGCTTGATGTTTGTATGCATTTAGTATCAATGCCATGTTTGACTTGTTTTGTTCATATCTTGTAGGCCGTAGCTCCGAACTAAATGAACTTTATATGTAACTTGACTAGAATTTCGTGTAGATCATATTGGTGCATCTTAACTTGCTGTTTAACAACTTCAACTTAATGTTTGTTCAGATCTGGACCAATTTCGAAATTTGCATATAAGGACCTACCGGATTTGTTACATGTTGTTTCCGGCCTCATTTAAACTTGCCTTGATGTGTTGCTCTTGTTTGCATCATCTCTTGCCATGAGTAGCTTCATATAGCTTTGTCATGCATCATGCTTGGTTGAGCATCATGCCTTGTTCATGTGTGGTGTGTTTACCGTCTTGTGTGCTTCTTCTCGATAGTTCCTGTTTCATTGCGATCGTGAGGATTCGTCCGTCTACGCTCGGTTCGTCTTCGTGGCTTCATCTTCTTCATGGACGCGTTCTTCTTCCTTGTGGGATTTCAGGCAAGATGACCGTCACCTTGGATCTCATTACTATCATTGCTATGCTAGTTACTTCGTTCTATCGCTATGCTGCGCTACCTATCTTTTGCTCTTCAAACCTCCCAAATTGCCATGCCAGCCTCTAACCTTTTCACCCTTCCTAGCAAACCATTGCTTGGCTATGTTACCGCTTTGCTTAGCCCCTCTTATAGCATTGTTAGTTGCAGGTGAAGTTGAAGATTGCTCCATGGTGGACATGATTATCTTGGGATATCACAATATCTCTTATTTAATTAATGCATCAATATACTTGGTAAAGGGTGGAAGGCTCGGCCTTATGCCTGGTGTTTTGTACCACTCTTGCCGCCCTAGTTTCCGTCATACCAGTGTTATGTTCCCGGATTTTGCGTTCCTTACACGGTCGGGTGATTTATGGGACCCCCTTGACAGTTCGCTTTGAATAAAACTCCTCCAGCAAGGCCCAACCTTGGTTTTACCATTTGTCTCACATAGCCCTTTTTCCCTTGGGTTTCCGGACCCCGAGGGTCATCTTTATTTTAATCCCCCCCGGGCCAGTGCTCCTTCGAGTGTTGGTCCGAAACGGGCAGACTGCAGGGCCAACTCGGGGCAACTCGAGGGTTGGTTTTACTCGTAGGCTGACCTATCCGGTGTGCCCTGAGAACGAGATATGTGGAGCTCCTATCGGGATTTGTCGGCACATCGGGCGGCTTTGCTGGTCTTGTTTTACCATTGTCGAAATGTCTTGTAAACCAGGATTCCGAGACTGATCGGGTCTTCCTGGGAGAAGGAATATCCTTCGTTGATCGCGAGAGCTTATCATGGGCTAAGTTGGGACACCCCTGCAGGGTATAAACTTTCGAGAGCCGTGCTCGCGGTTATGTGGCAGACGTGAATTTGTTAATGTCCGGTTGTAGATAACTTGACACCAGATCCGAATTAAAACGCATCAACCATGTGTGTAGCCGAGATGGTCTCTTGTCGGCAGAGTCCGGGAAGTGCACACGGTTTTGGGTTATGTTTGACGTAAGTAGGAGTTCAGGATCACCTATTGATCATTACTAGTTGACGACCGTTCCATTTGCTCTCTTCTCGCTCTTATTTGTGTCTGTTAGCCACCATATATGCTTAGTCGCTGCTGCAACCTCACCACTTTACCCCTTCCTTTTCCCATTAAGCTTTGCTAGTCTTGATACCCATGGTAATGGGATTGCTGAGTCCTCGTGGCTCACAGATTACTACAACAACAGTTGCAGGTACAGGTTATGCGATGATCATGACGCGAGAGCGGTGTTTGCTTGTTTTGGAGTTCTTCTTCTCCTTATTCTTCGATCAGGGGATAGGTTCCAGGTCGGCAGCCTGGGCTAGCAGGGTGGATGTCGTTTGAATTTCTGTTTGTGTTTCATCCGTAGTCGGATGGTGCTCTTTTGTAAGATGATGTTGTATTCGTGTGGCATTGTATGCCTGTTGTATGTATCCCCATCTATTATGTAATGTTGATGTAATGATATCCACCTTGCAAAAGCGTTTCAATATGCGGGTCTATCCTTGGTGGGACCTTTGAGTTCCTCTTGGATAGGGTCGCATATTGGCGTGACAACACTGTACTATTTGTGCACACACTTCACCCATACTCACACTATTCTTTTTTATGCATGGGTATTTCAGACTCTGACGCAGTGTTGATGAATACAAAAAAGAAAAGACAGAAGTCGCTCCAGTGTAATTCAAAGATAAGCACTAAGCATTTCAGCGCTCTAAAGGGTGCAGTGTCAGCAGATGGAGACAATAAACGTAGCTCTGCAGTTGATGATCTCAATTGCCACACACAACCATCCCAGGTGGTTGCTTTAACTTCGCGCTGTCAAATGTGGTTGCATGTTGCATATGGTGTCTAGCTTGTATTGCTTCTAATTTGGTTAAATTGCATCTACTTACTTTACACATTATACCTTTGATAATGACATGTCTTCCTGTTTTTTATACATACTACATATGTCTATTAACCATGTTCATACATCAAACTAATGCTCTTTTGTATCCCTCATCAATCACTTATGATGAGACAGTCACCCCAGTGGGTTACTGTGAGACACGCTACTCGTTTAAAGAGTGAAGTCTCATCCTCCCCACATGATTCTCAAGAAATAGCAAGGCTAAATGAAGATAGTCAATGTATCTCTCTAGTTTATGGCCGCAATTCCCCCACACCACCATCGCAGGTGCTTGCTCTTACTTGGCAGTGTGATATGTGGTTGCATGTTGCATATGGTGTCTACCTTGTAATGCTTCTAATTCGGGTAAATTGCATCTGCTTAGTTAACACATTATACCTGTGAATATGACATACCTTCCTGTTTTTGGTGCATACTACGTCTTTCTATTAACCATGTTCTTACATCAAACTACTTTTCTTGTGTATCCCTCATCAATCACTTCTGACGATACACCTTCAAGTTGACAGTGTAATATTGGTTGCATCTTGCATATCATTTCAAACATGTATTGCCTCTAATTTGTTGAAGTGCCACTTATAATGAGACACATCTAACTTGGTAGAGTGATTTTGGTTGGATCTTTCGTATGGTGCTTAGATTGCATTGCTTCCAATTTGCTGAAATGCCTTCTGCTTGGCGTTTTTCATACATATTCCATCCTCCTACAATGTGGTTGCCATACATAAAAGTTGTGTTCGTCAGTATCATGCATCAACGAATTTGGAAGTGCGAATTTCATTCCTTTTTCTTGTGTGTTTACTTGACAAGGAAAAATCTAAAAGGACGAAGGCACGAAATGATGGTGGTCCTTTGGAGCAACTGAAACAGATGATATCTGCAGATTCTCCTGCTACTACTGCAGTGCAAGTTCCAAATCTCATCTCCCCTACTCCATAACCCCATGTGCTTGCTCTAACATGGCAGTGTGATATCTGGTTTCATGTTGCATATGGTGCCTAGCTTGTATTGCTCCTAATTTGTTAAATTGCATCTCCTTAGCTTACACATTATACATGTGAATATGACACGCCTTCCTATTTTTGGTACATACTACATCAGCCAATCACACCATGTTCTTACATCAAACTACAGTTCTTATGTATCCTGCATCTATCGCTTATGATAAGACAGTCACGCCCGTGGGTTAGTATGAGACATGCTACTCTTATAAAGAGTGCAGTTTCATCCTCTCCACATGATTCTCAAGAAACAGCAAGCCTAAATGAAGATATTGAACGTAGCTCTATACTTGAAGACCGCACTTCCCCTACACCACCATCACAGGTGTTTGCTCTAACTTCACAGTGTGATATGTGGTTGCATGTTGCATACGGTGTTTAGATTGCAATGCTTCTAATTAGGGTAAATTGCATGTGCTTAGTTTACACATAATACCTGTGAATATGACATGCCTTCCTATTTTTTGGTACACACTACATCTATGTGTTAACCATGTTCTTACATGAAACTATCTCTCTTCTGTATCCTTCATCAATCACTTACGATGAGACACCTTTATTCGTTGCATATTGCATATTATTTCTAGCATGTTGCCATGTATTGCTTCTAGTTTGTCCAAATACAATTGTTAGGCCACCCTTTTAATTTGGCAGAGTGATATTGGTTTCATCTTTCATATGATTTCTAGCTTGCATTGCTTCTAACAAGTTCAAAAATCTTGTGCTTAGTTTACACTTTATACATCATACATGTCAATATATCACGTCGTCCTGTTTTTCATACATATTCCATCCTCCTACCATGCGGCTGCCTTACATGAAAATAGTGTTCGTCAGTATCATGCATCAATGAGTTCTGAAGAGCAAATTTTATTCCTTTTTCTTGTGGGTTTGACTTGACAAGGAAAAATCAAGAAAAAGAAGGAAAAGAGTAAGGAAGGCGTGATGGTGGTCCTCTGCAGCAACGTAAACGGGGCATCTGTATGGATTCTCCTTGTACAGCTAGTGCATTACAAGGTCCAAGTCTCCGCTCCCCTACTCCACCATCCAAGGTGCTTGCTCTAACTTGGCAGTGTGATATCTGGTTGCATGTTGCATATGGTGTCTAGCTTGTATTGCTCCTAATTAGTGTAAACTGCATCTTCTTAGCTTACACATGATACGTGTGTATATGACACGCTTTCCTGTTTTTGGTACATACTATATCTTCTATCATACAATGTTCTTACATGAAACTACTCTTCTTGTGTATCCTGCATCTATCGCTTATGATGGGACACCTTTAAGTTGGCAGTGTGATATTGGTTTGCGTCTTGAATATGATTTCTAGCATGTAGTGCTTCTAGTTTGATGAACGCCACCTATGACGAGACAGTTTTAACTTGGCAGAGTGATATTGATTGCACCTTCCATATGGTGTCTAGCTTGTAGTGCTTCTAATTTGTTGAAGTGCCTTCTGCTTAGTTACCACATCATAGGTGTGAATATGTCAAGCCATCCAGTTTTTCATACATATTCCATCCACGTATCATGACTTTGCCTTTCATCATAGTAGGGTTCGTCAGTATCATGCATGAATGAGTTCTGAAGAGCGAATTATATTCCTTTTTCTTATCGGTTTGACCTCACAATGCAAAATCATTAAAGCCAAAGGAAATTGGTAAGGCATTGGATGATGGTGGTCCTTCCGAGCAACTGAAATGGAAGTTCTCTATAGATACTACTCCGCCATCCTCCCAACAAGATTCGGTAGACAACGCAAGGCTAGACAGTCAATGTAGTTGTGTAGATGATGAGCACATCTCCCCTATTCCACCATCATAGGTGCTTGATCTAACTTGGCACTATTATATGTGGTTGCATGTTGCGTATGATGTCTAGCTTGTATTGCTTCTAACTTTGTTGAATTGCATCTTCTTACTTTACACATAATGCCTGTGAATATGACACGTGTTCCTGTTTCTAGAACATACTATATTTGATCACACCATGTTCTTACATCAGACTACTGTTCTTGCATATCCCGCACAGGTCACTTATGATAAGGCACCTTTAAGTCGCCACTGTGATATTGGTTGTGTCTTGCATATGATTTCTATCATGTACTGCTTCTAATTTGTCGAAACGCCATACTGTATGAACTTGGCAGAGTGATATTGGTTGCATCTTTCAAAAGGGGTCTAGCTTGCAGTGCTTCTAATTTGTTGAAATTCCTTCTGCTTAGTTACCACATCATAGGTGTGAATATGTCACGCCATCCTGTTTTTCGTACATATTCCATCCTCGCATCATGTGTTTGCCTTTCATCCGAGTAGTGTTCGTCAGTATCATGCATGAATGAGTTTTGAAGAGTGAACTTTATTCCTTTTTCTTATCGGTTTGACTTCACAATGCAAAATCATTACAGCTGAAGGAAATTAGTCCGATAGTGGATGATGGTGGTCCTTCGGAGCAACTCAAACAGGGGGTCTCTACAGATTCTACTCC
Organism: Triticum aestivum; assembly: GCF_018294505.1. Lineage (NCBI taxonomy): Eukaryota > Viridiplantae > Streptophyta > Magnoliopsida > Poales > Poaceae > Triticum > Triticum aestivum. Next base: position 222,965,703 of record NC_057798.1, on the reverse strand, counting down.
GCCATCCTCCCAACAAGATGCGCAAGACAACGCAAGGCTGGACAGTCAACGTAGCTGTGTAGATGATGAGCACATCTCGCCTACTCCACCATCACAGGTGCTTGCTCTAACTTGGCACTATTATATGTGGTTGCATGTTGCGTACGATGTCTAGCTTGAATTGCTTCTAAGTTTGTTGAATTGCATCTGCTTACTTTACACATAATGCCTATGAATATGACAGGTGTTCCTGTTTCTAGAACATACGTGTACATGATGAGCACATCTCCCCTACTTCAGGTGCTTGCTCTAACTTGGAACTATTATATGTGGTTGTGTGTTCCGTATGATGTCTAGTTTGTATTGCTTTTGATTATGTTGAATTGCATCTGCGTAGCTTACAAGTTATACCTGCAACAATCACTTACCCATAATACACATTTAACTTGGGACTGTGATGTAGGTTGCATCTTGCATTGTCTTCTAGCTTGTACTTCTTCTAATTTCTTGAAATGGCACTTACAACGAGACACATTTTACCTGATAGAGTGATATTGGTTGCATGTTCATATGGTGCCTAGCTTTCATTTCTTCTAATTTTGTTGAAATGCCTTCTGCTTACTGTTTTTTCATACATATTCCATCCTCCTATCGTACGTGTGAATATGCAACACTGTCTTTTTTTGTATATATTCCATCCTCGTATCCTGCGCTTGCCTTACATCAAAGTAGTGTTCGTCTGTATCATGCATCAACCAGTTATGCAGAGCTAATTTTTTTCATATTCTTGTGGTTTTGACTTCATAAGGCAATATTCAAAAATAAGAAGGCAAAGAGTAAGTTAGGGGATGTTGGTGGTCCTCCGCACCGACGCAAATAGAGACTCTCTAGATTTGCCACTGCTACTGCTAATGAAGTTGAAGTCCCAAGTCTACATGATGAGTTCATCTCCCGTACTCCACCATCGCTGGTGCTTGCTCTAAGTTGACATTGTGATAATTGGTTTCATGTTGCATATGTTGTCTAGCCTGTATTTCTTCTATTTTGATTAAATTGCACCCTCTGAGTTTATACATTATACAAGTGCATATGACATGGCTTTCTGTGTCTAGAATACACTACATCTATCTATCATACCATGTTCTTACATCAAAAGTACTATTGTTGTGTATCACGCATTAGTCACTCATGATTGGACGCATTTAACATGGCAGTTTGATAGGTGGTTGCATCTTGCATTAATTTCTACATTGTACTGCTTCTAATTTTTCGAATTGCCACTTATGACAAGACACTTTTAACTTGGCAGAGTAATATTGGTTGCATCTTTCATATGGTGTCTAGCTTGCATTACTTCTATTTTCTTTAAAATCCTTCTTCTTAGTTTACACATCATAGCTGTGAATATGTCATGTCGTCCTGTTTTTCTTACATATTACATCCTCATACGGTTGTCTTACATCAAAGTATTGCTTGTATGTATCATGCATCAATGAGTTCTGAAGAGCGATTTTATTCTTCTGTTTTGTGGGTACGGCTTGACGTGGCAAAGTCAAAAAAGAGCAAGGAAAAGAATATAGTAGGGAATGGTGTTACTCGTCGGGTGAAACAGAAAAGTATCTGCCCTCGAGATTCTGCTGGTACTTATAGTGTAGTAGAAGGTCCAAGTTCACCGGCTAAATCTACAAACACAGTATCACCTGCTCCACCAGCTGCAGCATCTGCTTCAACTATACCAGCATCTCAACGAGTTACTCGTTCGTTTGCTCTAGAACTGGCCAGTTCCCAAGCTGCCTTCACACCTAACACTACTTCCGAAGCACTGCTGACACGACAGGACTTGGCAAGATCAGATGAACCTCATGAGCATCAACACCAAGATGGTACCTGACTGAGTCAAGTTGCAGTTGCATGCTCCTTTATATGTACCCTCACAGTTTGATGTACACTAACACTTTCCATATTCGTTGTTGAACTAGCACCACGATGCAAGCGGAAACAGACATCAGGGATAATTCTTGACAGATTAACACAATCTAAAGGAGGAAGAATGGAGATCCATTTTGAGGCAGGTTTAAAAAGGTCACGTGATGCTACAAAGTCAGCCAAGTTAGTATCAGAGGCAGCCGTTGCCGTTAGGTGTCATGCACGTATCCTCCCAACGTGGATCTAGTATAGGAATGAGAAAGACAATACCTAGTTTAACACCTTCCTTGACCATTTATCCGTAAGTAATGTTATTCATCACAATTAGTAATATTGTCTTGCTCTGTCCCATACTTTCTAGCTTCCTCCTAATAAGACTCACATTCTTTTTTCAACAGATGAGGTTCAAGTTGGATCCGAAAGATGATGCAACTAAACAAGCATGTACTCATGTTTTTCAGTCTGCTCTGCAATAGTATCGGTACCACCTTAGAAAATCTCACTTTGAAGGCAAGGCTAACAATGAAATCGCCCAAACATCTCCAGTGGAATATATTACAGATGAAGACTGGACAACCCTTGTTAAACACTGCTCTGATCCAAAGTATCAGGTAGGCTATATGTATTTGATCACACCACATATTCAACTTGTATTTATGTATGTGCCTTACAAGTGTGTCTTCTTCTAGGCTAACTGTTTGAAGAACAAGACCAACCGTTCTAAAGTGAAATTCCAACAGACAACAGGATCTCGTAGCTATATTGCACACTACAAGGCTCTTGTAAATAGCTGCTACTTCCTTCTTTTTTCTGTGCCATATTATCGTATCTATATTGACTTGTTCCAAATACAGAGGAAAGCCCGCGCGGACCAAAAAGAACCTGAACCGAATGCAGTGCAAATCTTCAAGGATTGCCACACCAGCAAGATGAAGGGCGTGAGCACACCAGTTCAAGCCGCTATTATAAGTCCTTACTCCTCTTGACTTTGAACTGATTGGTACTGTGATGTGTTCATTTAACTGCTTGGTTTGCAACCAATGTCAGTTACTCTATTCACTTTTATACATCGTTGTCTTAACGTATCATTTGACCTTACATGGTTTAAAAGAGATGAAGGATATTCTTTTGGTCTTGATATGTAATCTGGTTGTGATGTTCATGTGCGCACACAATGATAAAATAGCCTGTTTGTTTTATATCTGTTTGTCCATGATATGAATGATGTCATACTATGTTCATCCTACTTTAAACCATGTCTCTTTATCCTTAGATGTCAACGAATGTGAGAAAATAGACAATACAGTAGGCATGCTACATGGACATATGTTCTGAAAGTGATTTTATTATGTAGTTGGCACTACAATACATGCTAATGTATTGTAGTAGTTCACCAAAATAAGTTATGTATAAATGTGTAACCTACTTTGTTTGTTTTTGTCTTATTAGTAACTTATCTGGTACACTAATCTACAAGTTCAAACTTTCAGCAAGCTATGGAACAAATGATTGAAAGGCCACAACCACCTGAAGGTGACGAGGCTACCACAGGCACAATGTCACCTCTTGCTGCAGTATGTCAGTATCTCTCCACTAACAGTGCAAAAAGCACCTTCCTGCGTAATTCTTGGTTGGTTGTCAAGGTAACCTCGTCCAAATCGCCTACTGAACCAAATCTTCCAGCTAGACAGAGTGATATATCTTTGCTCCAGACACAAGTCCAATCCCTAATGGACGTCATTTCGGAAACAAGAATAGTGGTTGACAATTGTCGTCAAGATATGAATGGTTTTGAAACCAAACTATCGGACATTCGTTCCGTTGCTCAAGAACAATGGCGGAAAAAGGTGAAGATTGTGTTGCTCCATCAGATTCTACAGCCTGAAACATTAGCACTCAGGTCAAAGGATATGTGCTTCTATACATCTGATGGTGCTTTTATCTGCAAGGACTGTAAACTTTATGCCAACAGGACTTTTGTTGTATGGTTGGAATTTATTTTGTTGTGATACAGCATTTATGATGCTGCCAAAGGCTGCAGTAATTACGACGCTATTTGTAGGATCGAAAGTATGTCTAGAGGGGGGTGATTAGACTACTTGACCAAATAAAAATTTAACCTTTTCCCAATTTTAGTTCTTGGCAAATTTTAACAACTTAGCACAAGTCAAGCAATCTTAATACAATTCAAGCAAGCATGCAAAGAGCATATGAGAAGCGTAAAGTAAAGCATGCAACTTGCAAGAATGTAAAGGGAAGGGTTTGGAGAGTGCAAACGCAATAGGAGACACAGATGTTTTTGTCGTGGTTCTGATAGGTGGTGCTATCGTACATCCACGTTGATGGAGACTTCAACCCACGAAGGGTAATGGCTGCGCGAGTCCACGGAGGGCTCCGCCCATGAAGGGTCCACGAAGAAGCAACCTTGTCTATCCCACCATGGCCATCGCCCATGAAGGACTTGCCTCACTAGGGAAGATCTTCACGAAGTAGGCGATCTCCTTCCCCTTACAAACTCCTTGGTCCAACTCCACAATCTTGTCGGAGGCTCCATAGTAACACCTAACCAATCTAGGAGACACCACTCTCCAAAAGGTAATAGATGATGTGTTGATGATGAACTCCTTGCTCTTGTGCTTCAAATGATAGTCTCCCCAACACTCAACTCACTCTCATAGGATTGGATTTGGTTGAAAGATGATTTGAGTGGAAAGAAACTTAGGGAAGGCTAGAGATCAAGATTCATATGGTTGGATTGGAATATCTTGGTCTCAACACATGAGTAGGTGGCTCTCTCTCAGAAAATGGGTAATGGAAGTGTAGGCACGATCTGATGGCTTCCCTCATGAATGAGGAGAGGGTGGAGGGGTATATATAGCCTCCACACAAATTCTAACTGTTACACACATTATACCAAACTTGGTGGGACCGAATCAGAAAACTCGGTCGGACCGATTCAGTACATATGTGACCGTTAGGCAATTTTGGTGGGACTAACATGTCATCTCGGTGTGACCGATATCATTAGGGTTAGGGCATAACGTAATCTCGGTTGGACCGATTACTCAAACTCGGTTGGACCGACTTTGGTAATAAGATAACTAGAGAGTTGGTCAGGCAAACTCGGTGGGACCGATTCGCTCATCTCTGTGGGACTGAAGCGTTATGAAAAGGAAACAGAGAGTTTGCATTGCATACTCGTTGGGCCCGATCGCTCATCTCGGTTAGACCAAAACGTTACGAAGGGAAACAGAGAGTTTGCAACCCCATCTCGTTGAGATCGAGATCCCTATCGGTGAGACCGAAAAGACTAGGGTTTCTGGCAGTGGCTATGTCAAATGAACTCGGTGGCGCCGGATGGATCAAATCGGTGGGGCCGAGTTTGACTTTTGGTTTGGGACATGTGTGGATATGAGACAGTGGTTGAGGGCTTTTGGAGCATATGACTAAGCACTTTGAGCAAGCAAACCATTAAGCAACACCTCATTCCCTTTTAATAATATTGGCTTTCCTATAGACTCAATGTGATCTTGGATCACTAAAATAGAAAATGTAGAGTCTTGGACTTTGAAGCTTGAGCCAATCTTTTGTCCTTAGCATTTTGAGGGGTCCACATTCCTTATCCATGCCATGCCAATCATTGAACTTTCCTGAAATATTTATCTTGTAATGGCATTAGTTCAATGAGCTATATGTTGTTAATCATTACCAAAACCACCGAGGAATAGTTGCACTTTCAATCTCCCCCTTTTTGGTAATTGATGACAACATATAGATCAAAGCTTCGACAAACAATAATAAGATTGAAATACATTGCCGCTTTGAGAGGTATGTGACAAAAAAGAGCTCCCCCTAAATTTGTGCATTATTTAAAATTTGCTTTGGACTGCAAATGCACAATGTGTTAGGATCATGGGTCACTCTTCCATGTCACATACATCTTGGTGGAGCGATCAAAATGATAATAATTGAACACATGCACTCATCACCAAGCAAAGTGAATGATCATAAATGGATATGAATGATAATATCATTCAAGCACTAAGGGACGACTACGCGATGGAGCCAGTCACCCCGAAATACAACCCGTGGTCCTCCTGTTCGATCACTTTTGATCGAAGGGACCATCAGACTAGTATCTATCATGGCGGTTCAGCCGCACTGGTGCTATACCCTATCATTGACGAATTCCACCTCACACGCGTCCTCATGGACGGTGGTAGCAGCTTGAACATGCTCTATCAGGATACAGTGTGCAAAATGGGTATTGATCCCTCAAGGATCAAGCCCACCAAAACCACCTTTAAAGGTGTCATACCAGGTGTAGAGGCTTGCTGTACGGGCTCAATCACACTGGAAGTGGTCTTCGGATCCCCGGATAATTTCTGACGCGAAGAATTAATCTTCGATATCGTCCCCTTCCGTAGTGGTTATCACGCACTGCTCGGACGAACCGCATTTGCTTGTTTCAATGCGGTGTTGCACTATGCCTACCTAAAGCTCAAGATGCCCAGACCTTGCGGTGTTATAACAGTCAATGGAAACACGGAGCGCTCCCTCCGTACGGAGGAGCACACCGCGGCCCTTGCAGCAGAAGTACAGAGTAGCCTTCTTAGGAAAAACCTCAATTCGGCAATAAAGCCCCCGTACACCGTCAAGCGAGTCCGAGCTACTCTGCAACAGGACCGTCCGGCTCGTCCAGAGCTCAGCAAGCAATCCGGCCTTCGTCCCAGCCCCAATAAAGTGGTGAAATTCGTGCCACGTGTACACAACTACGCACTTAAAATACCATGGGCATGGTTGGAGGCACAGCTAGACCGCGGTCCATAATGCGGCTCAACCGCTCTTCGATCCGCATACCTTCACCTTTTCTCTTTCTTTCAGGTTTTTTCTCTTCTCAAGGCCTTTTCTGATAAACCTGCTCACCGGACCCATAGCGGAACGGATACACCAAGAAAGCTAGGGGCTCGGACGTACAAGGGAATACCCAGGTGGTCTCTGCTAATGATCGTCATACCTGTTTTAAATACCCGCACGTGGCTCGCTCTTGGTCGTGGCATGTTAAATAGCCTTATTTTCTTATTGCACTACTTGTACACATACGCCTTGACGTATTAATCAAATTACAATGAAAAATAATTTGCAATGTCTCCTTATTACCTAATTTTTTCCTTGTCTATTTATTTTCAATTGCATCCGTACATTCTGGTATGCCTTAATTCGCCAAGGGCTTCATTGTACCCCATAACACGGCAAGAAAGCCCGAACACTTTTACAGTACGGTTCGGCACCCTGAACTTATAGCATTATATGCATCGCCTCCGAATCATGTCTTTGGTCAATAGTTGGGTTGCCCGGCTCCTGTGGTTGCTACCTTACATTTCGCTCTATCGGCTAGGGTAGTAAAGGGAGAACTACTGCGATTGTGTTCCGGTTCTTCCGGACGAGCACCTCAGTAGAGAAAGCCGAAAACTAACTCTCATGATATGGCGAGAGCTGGTCAGATGTTCGAGAGGTTTTCAAATCGTTAGAGATTTTTTCCCGCTTTATGCGAGGAATCGGTCTTTATCCGATTAGGCGTGTATAGCGCCCCAACTTCGGCCTTCCGAATACCAGGGCTACACCAAAATTTAAAATTATAGAACTCCTATGGCTAAGTGAGGGTGATAAAGTTGTATAGTCCGATTGCCTTGTTCGTTGCACTAAACACCTCCTTAAAGGACCAAAAATTTGGATAAAGAGTGTTTAGATTTATACCGAACACCCCTGTACTAGCTACGTGGGAGCAGAAGCCGACGACTGACCAACTCTCAGATTTCATAAATGGCCGCACAGGAGGTAAAATTTTAAATAACATGCATTATATTACATAAGGACCTTGTTCCATATTACAGGACAGGATGAAATAATGCTTTCAGGGGAAAATGATATCCTTGGCACATTGCTCCGCCACAAGGCGAGATCCCTCCATGACACTGTCATAGTACATCTCGGGCTTGCGATGCTCCTTGCCCACGGGCGGACCCTCGGTCATCAACTTTGTGGAATCCATCTTCGCCCAATGCATCTTGGCGCGGGCGAAAGCCATCCGCGCACCTTCAATGCTGACCGACCGCTTGACGGCATCAAGCCAAGGGCAGGCACTGACCAGCCGCTTCACGAGTCCGAAGTAGCTACTAGGCATGGGCTCAGCAGGCCATAGCCGGACTATTAGGTCCTTCATGGCCAGTTCGGCCGCCTTGTGCAGCTCAACCAACTGTTTTAGCTGGTCACTAAAGGGCACCGGATGTTCTGGTCCAAGGTATTGAGACCAGAACAACTTCTCCGTAGACCTCCCTTCTTCGGCTCGAAAGAACTCTGCAGCATATGATACGCTGGGCGGCAGATCCGCAAACGCTCCTCGAGAACTCCAAATTCGGGTAAGTAAAAGGAATGTTTCCTTCACATATTTGCTTTGCATAATAAAAGCCTTACCCGTCGCAATCTTCTTGGCCACCTGGATTTCCTGGAGGGCGCTCTGGGCTTCGGCTCGTGCATCTTGCGTGCTCTGGCGGGCCTTCGGAAATTCGGACTCTTGAGTCTTAGAATCACGCTCCAAGGACTCGTAGTTTTTGACGGCGTCCTGGAGCTCTTGCTGGTCCTCGCTGACTCGGGCCTCCTACTTCTCGTGCGCGGCGCGTTCCTTAGCCGCTTTGTCCTCGGCCTCGGCCAAGGCCTTCTTGAGGGCCACTACTTCGGTCGCGGCCTCTAATAAAGGTCATGACACTTTAGTCAGTACGAACTTTTCATCCTTCCTAAATATAAAGCATCGCTTAGTGCATACCTTGGATGTCCTCCAGCTGCTTCTTCACGAGGTCGAGTTCTTCCTCGGCCCGCTCCAGATTCTGCTTCAAGCTGGAGACCTCCACAGTATGAGCGGCAGCAGCCAGCAGCGACGTCTGCTTATTCACATAGACATGTTATGTTAGACTCCTGCGAATTATTATGATCCTATGTTTGTTTTTTCTTCCGGAACACCGAACAGAGCATCAGGGGCTACTGTCTACAAGGTGATATTCTTTTACAACTACATTACTGTCGGGGGTTGGGTACGACATATGCCAAAGGATGGCTTATCATGGTGGGGGCGAGTAGAACATCGTCGGTGCCTGGAAACGGGATGAGGCGAAGACATGCACGCCGGCGGATCTTACCCAGCTTCAGGGCTCTCCGAGGAGATAACACCCCTACTGCTGCTCTGCGGGGTCTCCGCATGATCACTAAGGCAAAGTGAATACAAGGGTGCTCCTAGAGCTGTTTCTGGAGGAAGGAGAAGGCAAGGCTAGCTCTCTCCCTCCTTTGTGTTTTGTCTAATGCTACTGGATGCGAACCCTTTGCATGGGTGCCCTGGGGGGTTTATATAGGCCTACCCCCCAGGGTTACAATGGTAAAACCGGCTGGGTGCGGGTCCCAGCCGTCTGTCTCTCAGGCGCCGTCTTGTCCGCCGACTCCTGGGGCCCGACGACTGATGGGTCCCGCCGACTGGCCTGGTAAAAGGGTGTTAGCCCGCGTCCGCCGTGGGCGGGTCTTGCCGGCTGCAGATTACTGTAGCCGTGCTTCTAATGACGCGGGCTTGGTCATGGGGTTATGGCAACAGTGACGCCGCCTGCGGGCGATCACTGTGGCCATTCCCCGGTCGCATCTGGTTAATGGCGCGTGGGGCCCGTGGGAGGTGTCGGCCGGCTTCGGGGGGCCGACTCCCAACGGGTCCGACTCTCGGTGCGCCCGCCGTCTTCAATACTCTCGCTGACTGGTAGGCCCCGCCATCTTTGGGCCGTACAGACAAGGCGTCGTGGGTATAGGGCCCCGCCCCAGGGGCTGATGTCAGGGCTGGCATGGCAACAGTGCTGCGCCGGGCGGAGAACTCCGCGGATACGGCGCACTATGGCCATGCTCATCTTTAATTACCGGGTGGTTGGGAGTCGCGGGCCGACTCCTCATAGTCGGCTTCTTCGGAGTTGGCTCTGGGACTCGGCCAAGACGAGAGTCGCCTCGGGGACTCGGCTCGTCTCGGAGTCGCCTGCTGGGACTCGGCTTATCTTGGAGTCGCCGTAGGTACTTGAGGGGCGCAGTCCGCCCCGATGTCTTGAAAGGTTCTGGGACTCGGGTTAGCCTACCCGTGGCCCATTACTCCGACAGTAGTCCCCGAAGCTGGTGAGGCTTCGAGGTCGATACGTCGTGCGCCTCAGCAGTTTCATTCTTTAGAATGGGGAAAGCAAGCTTTTGATGGCCGCCTTTCTCCAAGCCGATTGGCTAGAGTCGGATTCGTCGAGAGCCGGCATGCTCAATCCGACTGGCTGGAGTCGGATTCGTCGAGGGCCGTCTTGCCCCTTTGGGAGTTTCGTATGTCGCGGCGGGAACCAGGCGGCGTGCCTGATACGCTTCCCGCGGTCGCCCGCCTCGGCCCGTCGCGCGGCGCCACATGGCAAGGGCAGTCTGCCTGCCCATGCGCGCGACGGGACTGGCCGTCAGGCGGGGCCCGCCACTACCGCGCCTCGGCGCGCGAACGGATCCGTTGCGGCCGTGCGGGCGGTTGCGTTTCCCACGTCGTTACTACGCGCAGTAACTTCGTGGGTAAATCGTGGGGGCGTGGGGTCCTGCGCGGAGTTAATCCAACGCCGCCCCATCGGCTTCTCAGCCCGCAGGCCTGTAAGTAGGCGGGGGGGCTGGACGGGAAACACACGCGCCCATTCCTCCCTGCTCCCCCACCTCCTCCTGCTTCTTCTTCCTCCAGCCATCGCCGCGCCACGCCGCACCACTCCGTAGCGATGAGCTCTTCCTCTGCCGCCGCGGCTCCTGCCGTGCGTTCCGGTGTTTGGGACGGCTCCGAAGTGGATGACGATGCCATCGAGCACCTTCGCAAGACGCGCCGGCTCCCCGGCGCGAACTTGGTGCGAGCCCGCGCCCCGCCGGCGGGGGAAATAAGGCCAGCACCGCAGGAGGGCGAGCGGGTCATATTCCGCTCGCACCTTATGCGCGGCCTGGGCCTACCAGCGAGCGGCTTCCTCCACTCCTTCTTGGAGTTCAACGGACTCCAGCCGCACCACCTCACCCCCAACACGGTGGTGCTGCTGGCCGCCTTCGCCACCCTGTGTGAGGGTTTTCTTGGCGTTCTCCCCACTATCGAGCTGTGGGGAGAGCTCTTTCAATCCGAGCTCGGCACGCACGTCGTCGGCGTGCTGGCTCAATGCGGCGCCTTCATCGCAATGCGCAGGTCGACCGCCGACAATCCATTCCCCTCCATCGTGCTGATCAAGTCGGTGAAGATGTGGCAGCGCTCGTACTTCTACGTGAAGAACGTCGCCGTGGAGGGCGACTAGGTCAACCTACCGCCCTATGAGGCCGGCGCGCCGGCTAGGAGGCTTCCCAGTTGGTCCCACCGGGCCCAGACGCTGACTCTCGCCGGCACCGCCGCCATCACGCGACTCCGGGTGCTGACGCAGTCGGAAGGCCTGGTCGGGGCCGACTTGCTGGCCGCCTTCGTGGCGCGCCGAGTCCTCCCTCTCCAAGGCCGACCTCATCTGATTAGTCAGATGAGAGGCCGCCGAGACCCGAGTCAGATGTGCACCTGGGACATGCCCCTCGCGAAGGTGGCGAAGATGGTGAATCACATCGTGAACTATGAGCTCGCGGAAGATTGGCAGTTCGGCAAAGAGCCGTACTCGCGTGCCAACCCCCCTCCTGCGGTAAGTCGCATAGTTATGCTTTCTGTTTTCCTTGTAGCCGAATCCGACTTCTGATCTTCTTGGCTTTCTTTGAGTCAGAACCCTCTCATCTCGCCTGCAGCCGGCGCCACTGGACAGCCCCGCGACTTCGCTCCAGATCGAGCGGAGAGCGATGTCGAGGACCCCGACTTGGGGGTGGCGGTGATGGAGGCCGACGCCAAAGGCGGAGGAGGGGGAGCGGAAGGTGGCCTCCGGCCCTCGGCGACCTTCGCCGACTGGCCAGAAGACGACGCCGAAGGGGAAGTCGTCCCGCGTCGCCAACCCAAAGCCGGCCATCCGGGCGCGAGTTCTTCCGCCGGCTTGACTAGTCAAATCGGCGCGAAGAAGCGCCGGGCCGCGCCGAGTTCGCTCGGCGGTCGGCCGAAGAAGTTCAAGGGGGCGTCCGCTGCGACCAAGCGGGAGGAGGTGATCGCGAAGGCCAACCGCTTCCGCAAGGAAGTGAAGAAGCCACCGCTAGTCTCTGCGTAAGTCCTTCGCCACCTTTGTCTTGTTTTCTTTGACGAATTCTTTCCGAGTCTTTTTCATTCTGTTTTCTGCTTCAGGGCCCCTCTTTCTCTTGAGAGGGTCGCCGTCCCCTCTGTCATGGGGTCGGCCGAGACGTCCGCCAACACCCGGCGGATTGACCCCACCGCCGACCTCCCGGAGGCGACGGAGGGCAACGCGCGGGAGAAGCGCGACGAGGAAGAGGCCGACCGCCTGGAGAAGGCGGAGGCCGAGAAGGCGGCGGCCTCCGCCCAGAAGAGGCTGGAGGAGGCCGAAGCCGCCGCCGCGACCAAACAGTGGGTCGAGGAGGCCGCGCACCGCCAGTCGGCGTTGCTTATCGTCCCGCTGAGCTCCGCGCCGCCGCGCCCAGAGTTCATGGGGCAGACTGGAGAAGTCAGCGAGGAGCACCCCATCATGGAGAGGGACGGAGGCGAGGCCTCTGCATCGGGCACGGCCTCGCCGCCACCGCCGCCTCCGTCGCATGGCAAGCAGCCGGCGGGCCCTCCAGTGCTGCCGGCTGAGGACGAGGCGGTGGCAAGGCTGCTTCTTCAAGTCGCCTCATCGGCGCGCCGCCGTCTCGCGAAGGCGGTCTCGGTGACGCGCCCCTTGGAAGCCGGCGCCGCCAGCTCGGCCATTCCAGACGCCGAGGCGTCAAGTGCTGCGCCTACTGGATGGGTGCGAGGAGGCGGCGACGGTCCACTGAACCGGGCGCTCCTGGATGTGCAGACGAAGCTGCGAGCTAAAGGAGAACCATCTAGGGCTGCACCAGGGCGCATCTGGCGTCGCGAGCGTCTATCCGAGTACGTTTTTCTTTTTGACTTTGCCTTTTCTCATTCTTCTCTGTGGGGGCGCGCCAGTGCACCCACTGGGTGTAGTCCCTGAGTTTCGGGCCGGCTGCTGTGCAGGCGGCCCAGAACTCAATCTGGCGAGTTCCTCATTTTTGTTTTCGTCTGGTTTTTATTGCAGGAGTACCACAACCTCCGCGTCACCGCCTACAACCGCAATATTGACCGGCTAGAGAAGCGGATTGCCGACTTGTCGGAGAGCCAGAGTAAGTTCCTCTTCTTTTCTGCGGGGGCATGCTGGCGCACCCGCGGGCTGTAGTGCCTGAGATTCAGGCCGACTGCCGAGCAGTCGGGCCGGATCTTCCCGGCGACCTTTGCTGCTAATGACTTAACGTCTTTTCCCTTTGTTTTTCAGAGGCCAATGCCGCTCTTCAGGAACAGCTGGCGAAATCAGCACGGCCCTTCGCACCAAGGAGGAGGAGTGCGGCAAGCTCGCCAAAGAGCGCGACTTGCTGGCCGAGCAGTTGGCGGAGCAGAAGGAGCTGCTGAAGGCAGCCCAGGACGAGGCGGAGAAGAAAGAGACCGCCCTCCTGGCCGAGTTCGAGATGGAGCGCTCCTCCTGGACCGACAGGGAGGCGATGCTGACTTCCGGCTTCCACGAGATCGAGGACATTGTCGATGGTGAGTTTCTTTTCTTTCTTTCCTTGAGCTGCCGACTGCAAGTCAGGCCGACTGCTGATTTTCTCTCTGCTTCTTTTTGTTTTGGGCAGACTTCTTCCCTGGCCATTCGCAAGCGGTCAATCGAGCCATCGAGGCTGATCGCGAGACGCGGAGGGAGAATGGCGAGGACATTGCCGCCAACGCCCTACTGACCGTCGATGAGCAGCTACTGAGCATCAAGACCCGTCTGCGGCCGGCTCATCAGCTGCTGCGCCGGCTTCAATGTGCCGGGGCCCAGGCGATCTCCGCCCTGTGGCCAGGCATGCCAGCTCTGCGCACCGCCAGTCGAACTGCCGACTGGCTGGAGGTCGCGGTCGGCCGTCTTGAGGCTTGGAAGGGTTCCTCAGCCCGGGCTGGAGCGCGCCGGGCCTTGGAATTTGTCAAGGCTTGGTATCCAGGGCTGGACCTGGACCGGCTGGCCGCGTTCGGTCAGAGGCCCAGGCAGAACTGGCGGCTGTGGAAGGCGCCCTCATCGAGCACGCAGCAGCGATCGCCGACTACACCGACACCAGCGTCTTCGTTCCCGAGCGGGCCGCGAATGGTGAGGAGGTGCCTCCGGAGTGGTTCGGGATGAACCCCGACTATGGTGAAGACTCGGCGGAGGTGATCGGCTCCAGCACCGAGGAGGAAGACGAGGCGGGGGACGAGGACGAGACGGAGGCGCCAGAAGACGGAGCGGACGACCAGCCTCAGCTCGATCATGCCTCCAGCAATGAGCCGCGTCCAACCGGGCCGGCTGCCGCCGGAGACAATCAAGCCAAGACTGCCAAGCCGGCCGCTCCAGCGCCTGACACCGCCGTCTCCGCCGACCCGCCGAACCTGTCTGCTGGTCCTTAGGCTGCCGTCTTGTCCTTACTTTATCTGTTTTTCATAGTCTTTGAAGAACTTGTTAATTTGCACAATTCCACCCGCGGGGTGTATTTTGAACTCGGCCAGAGGCCTTTGCTTATGTAAATATCTATTTGCCTTCTATCTTTCCTTGCTTATTGCTCTTTTGGCTTTTTCCTTTGCCGCCTTTCCATAGTCGTTGCTTTGCCAGACGGACAGCCGCTCCGCGGACTGCCGCAAGTCAAATGCTTGGCTATTTTAGGGAAGGCAACTACTTCGCCTTTTTAGAGTTTTTTAACAAGTGGGATAGAAGGCGGAGAGCCAACTATTCGAGAGTCGGCTCCGCAGAGAGAGGCTGGGAGCCGGCTTGGGCTATCCATACGCTTTGAGTCCTTAGCCATTTTTTCATGTGCGCGCTCGTTCTTGCTTATACTCTGCCTACCAACAGTCGCTCTGCGAGCTGCGGCTTTCGACAGGAGACGGCTTAAGCGCAGCACACTACTTGTCCGACTGTAGGAAGCATTCCATAGCGCAAGACGGCGAGTCCCCGGGCCGACTAGTCGAACCCGGTGCCAAGCGGCATAACAAAGAGTAGCATACTCGGAGGCATAATTCTTATCATACAGATAACAAAAAAGGGCAGTCCCCGAGCTCGTCTTGGGGGGCCAAAGTCTCGGTACTTTAACACAAAGGATAGCATGGTACATACTGCATTAACTGTAAAATCTTCGGAGAAAATTTGCGTTCCATGGCCGTTCTGACTCCTTGCCGGAGTCGTCCCTCTTGCGCGCTCGAGGCTTCTGAGCGTCGATTAGGTAGTAGGAGCCATTGCCCAGCACTTTGCTGATGATGAAGGGGCCTTCCCAAGGCGCCGACCACTTGTGCTGGCCGGCTGTTCGCTGAATCAGCCGGAGCACAAGGTCGCCCTCTTGAAACGATCTCGGCTTGACCTTTCGGTTGTAGTATCGGCGCAGACTCTGCTGGTAGATGTCGGACCGGCTGAGTGCCAACAGCCGGCCCTCTTCGAGCAAGTCGACGCCGTCTTGACGTGCTTCTTCAGCTTCCTCTTTGGTGTACATGGTGACTCATGGAGAGTCGAACTCTATGTCCGTCGGGATGACGGCTTCGGCACCGTAGACGTGGAAGAAAGGCGTGAAGCCGGTTGACTTGTTTGGAGTCGTGCGCAAACTCCAAAGGACGACTGGTAGCTCCTCAACCCAACAGCCGACCGAACGCTCGAGTGGTTCGACCAGTCGAGGCTTGATGCCGGACAGGATGAGGCCGTTTGCTCGCTCCACCTGGCCGTTTGACTGCGGATGGGCAATGGACGCTAAGTCTAGTCGGATGGCCTGCGTCGCGCAGAAACGGGCCAAGGCGCCTTTGGCAAAGTTTGTGCCATTGTCGGTGATGATGATGTGCGGTATGCCATACTGCACCGTGATGTCAGCGATGAAGGTCACCGCAGTTGGACCGTTCAACTTCTTGATGGGCTTTGCTTCTATCCACTTAGTGAACTTGTCCATCGCGACAAGCAGATGAGTCAGGCCGCCTTGGGCCGTCTTGAATGGTCCCACCATGTCCAGGCCCCAAACCACGAAGGGCCAAGCGATGGGGATTGTCTTCAATGCGGAAGCCGGCTGAAGTGGCTTGGAGCGGAACTTCTGGCACCCTTTGCATTTTTGGACTAACTCTTTAGCCTCTTCCAGGGCAGTCGGCCAGAAGAAACCGTGCCTAAAGGCTTTGGCGACAAGTGCTCTTGAAGCCGCATGGTGGCCGCACTCGCCTTGGTGGATGTCTCTGAGAATTGCTTGGCCTTGCTCTGGCTCCACGCAGCGCTGGTAGACACCAGTTACACTTCACCTGACCAGCTCTCTGTTGATTATGGTGTATGATGCCGCTCGGCGTTGCACTTGCCGAGCCAAGATCTCATCAGTCGGCAGCTCTCTGTTCACTAGAAACTTGAGGATGGGCTGCGCCCATGAGGGTGCTACTATTTCTTCAACCGTCACCACGGTGACTTGGACAAGGGCGGCTGGGCTGGGAGGCGGCGGGCTGGAGTCTGCAGCCGCTTGTTGGATTGACGAAGTCCCTGGGCCGACTGGCGCAGTCCCCGGGCCGGGTTCTGAAGTCCCCGGGCCGGCTTCAACTATGATTTTCTTGGGGCCGTCTGCTGGGGCTCTTGAGTCGGATCCGACTTCTTCGGGAGGAGCCGGCACAAAGATGGAGTCTGATTCTGGTGAAGGCTTGATAGACGGCTTGAGGAGGCGCTGAAGAGCGACGCCGGAGGGTATTGCTTGGCGGGTGGAGCCGATTCGTTCCAAGGCGTCTGCTTGATCGTTGTCATTTCTTGGCACGTGAAGGAACTCGCACCCCTCGAAGTATCTGCTGAGTTGCTGCACCAGGAAGCGGTAGCTCGCCATGTTTGCATCTTTGGCGTCCCAGTCGCCGGATGACTGTTGGACCACCAAATCGGAGTCGCCATAGCACAGGATCCGGCGAATGCCGAGTTCTTTGGCAAGCCGGAGCCCATGAATGAACGCCTCGTATTCGGCGACGTTGTTGGAGGCGGCGAAGTGGATCTGTAGCACATACTTGAGCTTGTCGCCTTTAGGGGAGGTGAGGACGACGCCGGCTCCCAGGCCGGTGCGCATCTTGGAGCCGTCGAAATGCATCCGCCAATGGGTGGAGTCGGGCGCTGCCGGCAGGTACTGGGTCTCGGCCCAGTCGATGAGGAAGTCGGCCAGTGCTTGTTTTTCTTCAGTACCAAAACTGGGTTTGCCAGCCACTCTGGAAAAAACACTTCCATGATGAAGCCGGCTGCAAGAAGCCGGGCTATCTCTTCTCCAACAACTCTTCTCTTCTCTTCTGATAGGCGGCGCAAGGGCTGCCTGACGGGTTTCACATCTGGCCTGACATGTAGCTTGTGCTCGGCGAATTCCGTCGGTACACCTGGCATGTCTTTGGGGGACCATGCAAAGATGTCTCGATTCTCACGGAGGAAATCGACGAGCTCGCCTTCCTATTTACTGTCAAGGTTTGTACCCATGACAGCGTACCTCTCTGGGTGCTCCGGGTCCAAGGGTATCTTCTTGGTCTCTTTGGATGGCTTAAACGAGCCCTCAGCTTCCGACTCCTTGGGGTCGGGCGACATCTCTGGCTGCTTTCCGGCCATTGCCACGACCCGGTCAAGGAGCCGCTTCTCAGCTACGATCACCAGGGACTCGGCCAGCCGGCTGCTCTCGGCCGCGCAGGCGGACGACTTCCTGTAGTCGCCGGCTACGGTCAGAATTCCCTTGGAACTCGGCATCTTCGTCTTGAGGTAGGCGTAGTGAGGAACCGCCATGAACTTGGCCAAGGCAGGTCGGCCAAGCAGTGCGTGGTATGGGCTTTCAAGGTCCACTACTTCGAACCAGACCGGCTCTCGGCGGAAATGATCTTTGTCTCCGAAGAGGACGTCTATCAGGGTCTGGCCGATTGGTGAGCAGGAAAGGCCGGGTACAATACCATGGAACACAGTCCGGCTGCTCTGCAGCTGTCTTTGCTTGATTCCTAGCTTCTGGTATCTTTGTACAGGATGTTGATGCTACTGCCACCGTCTATCAGCACTCTCGAAAAACGGGTGGCCCGCCTATCAGTGGCCAAGGTGGCACTTAGGACCAGGGCATAGGAGCCCGGATTCGGCATCACCTCTGGGTGATCCGCTCTGCTCCAACTGATAGGCCTCTCGGACCAATGCATGAACTCTGGAGTATTTTTTGCCACTGCATTTACTTCTTGCTACTGCTGCTGTCTGCTGCGCCGATCATCAGCCACACTGGTGAACACCACGTAGGCTCCATGCTCTTCTGGGTACTCGTCTTGCACTGCGCCGACTGGCCGAGCAGCCGGCTGCTGGGGTGCCGGCGGAGGCGGCGGCCCAGCAGGCGGAGGGGGAAGGAGGCCGTCTCCCTTGGCGATTCTGGTGAGCCAGTGGCACTTTCGGGTGGTATGGTTTGACGGTTTCGCGCCACTGTGGAACTTGCAGGGTCCATCCAGAGTCTGCTCATAGGAAAAGGCCGGCAACCAATTGGATTTGCCGCCTTTCTGCCGTTTAGCCGGAGGCTGCCCCTCCGGCTGTTGATCTTTGACTGTCGCAACCTGCCGACTGTTGGAAGTCGGCTGTTGGGCCTTGCGTTTGTTGTCGCCCTGTTGTTGTCGCCGACTGGTGTCTCCAGCTGGAGTTCTGGGAGCCTGAGGGGCCACCTTGCCAGCTGCATTGACTTGAATCTCCGTCTTCATGGATGAGTCGGCTGTGGCGTACTTGTCTGCTATGACCAGCAGTTCGTCGAGGGTTTCTGGCTCGTCGCAGAGGAGCCTGTGCTTGAGGAGGGTGCCTTCTCGGCACCCAGCAGTGAAGTACTCGATAGCCTGCACCTCGTGCACGCCCTCGCAGGAGTTCCGAAGCTCGCCCCAGCGCGTGAGGTAGTCGCGTGTTGACTCATCAGGGCCTTGAGCGCACAAGGAAAGCTGGCGCGGCTTGGGAGGTCGCTTGTACGTGCTCGTGAAGTTGCGAATGAAGGCTTCGGTGAAGTCGACCCAGCTGTTGATGCTGCGGGGCTTCAGACTGTTTAACCACGTCTGGGCTGTGCCTTGGAGCATGAGTGGAACATACTTCACGGCAACCCGCTTGTTGCCGTTCGCTATGCTGACGGCCGTGGAATAATCTATCAGCCAGTCTTCCAGCTTCACAGAGTCGGTGTACTTGGGTGTGTCTCGGGGGAGCGTGAACCCTTTGGGGAAGGGCTCGTCTCGGATGCGGGGCCCAAAGCAAGGCGGACCCAACTCGTCTTCTTCTTCCAGTGCCAGGGATCGGTGGAGTCGGTCGATCCGATGGCGGGCGTCGTTCTCTCCGACTCCCTCTCGGCGGCCGAGGTGGCCGCCGAGAGTCGGATGCACAACAGGCGGCGGGGAAACTCGCCGTTCTCTTCTTGGTGGGGGAGGCAAGTAGTCGTCCCGCCGCTCTACTGCTCTCGGGCGGCTGTCTTGGTCGCGCTCAATGGTGATGTGAGTCCGACTGCGACTGACAGCCGGCTCCTTTTCTTTCCTTCCGTGGACTCCGCCAGTCGGCGTCCGAGATGTCGCACCTTGATCTCGGCGGGGAGGCAAGTCGTCATTCGGTTGCTGCAGCGCATCCGTGCGGCCGCCGGCCACGTTCTGCGCAGCGACCGTGTCGAGGAGCTGCTGGACTCGCTCCATCATCATGCGGCGCTCCTCGCCCTCGAAGTTCTTCAGCTTGTCAGTCGCCGCTTGGGTGGCGCGGATGTTCTCCACAGGGGTGGCGTATACGGGGCGTTTTGCCCCGAACAAGTCGGCGATGGTCGCGCAGCGGTGCCGGACCGCGCCTAGGCGGCTTGGCCCAGTCGGAGCTGGCGAGCCGCCCACGGCGCGATCCATTTCGTGCTGGTAGGCTTCTGACAAGCGCCTCATGCTCGCCAGCCTCTTGGCGCCTTCGATGATCTGAAGGCGGCGTGTCTCCAGCGTCTCGGCATCTACGTCTTCTGGAATGGGCGCAGTTAGGTCTTGCAGGGCCGCTGCGAGCAGGTCCTGAGCTTCTTCACCGGAGCGCTCATCGTGACTGATGACGAGCACCTCCGTGACGGTGCTTCCGCCACTCTCCTCGTGAGGAAGCGGCTCGTCGTAGACCACCACGTTGGTGAGGAAAGTGTCAAGCAACACGGCGTCGGAGTCGACCAGCATCCGGTCGGTGGAATCTACGGACTCCAAGTCCACGGCAGGCTCGCCGGCGACGTGGAGTTGGTCGAGGAGGCCCGCGAGGAGACTCTCGGGGCCACCCGTGCCTGCGTCGAACGCAGGCTCGTCGGAGAGTTGAACCTCGCCGACAAGTTCGGCAAGGCTGCTCGCTGCACAGGCGGCCTCAGCGCCGCGCAGCGCGTCGATGCAGATGCCATCTGGCGAGCCTGGCTGGCTACGCTCGCCAGGGAGGAAGAGGGTTCCCGTCCAGAACAGATCTCCGGACGACGGTGCACCAGGCCCCACGGTGGGCGCCAAATGTCGGGGGTTGGGTACGACATATGCCAAAGGATGGCTTATCATGGTGGGGGCGAGTAGAACATCGTCGGTGCCTGGAAACGGGATGAGGCGAAGACATGCACGCCGGCGGATCTTACCCAGCTTCAGGGCTCTCCGAGGAGATAATACCCCTACTGCTGCTCTGCGGGGTCTCCGCATGATCACTAAGGCAAAGTGAATACAAGGGTGTTCCTAGAGCTGTTTCTGGAGGAAGGAGAAGGCAAGGCTAGCTCTCTCCCTCCTTCGTGTTTTGTCTAATGCTACTGGATGCGAACCCTTTGCATGGGTGCCCTGGGGGGTTTATATAGGCCTACCCCCCAGGGTTACAATGGTAAAACCGGCTGGGTGCGGGTCCCAGCCGTCTGTCTCTCAGGCGCCGTCTTCTCCGCCGACTCCTGGGGCCCGCCGACTGGTGGGTCCCGCCGACTGGCCTGGTACGAGGGCGTCAGCCCGCGTCCGTCGTGGGCGGGTCTTGCCGGCTGCAGATTACTGTAGCTGTGCTTCTAATGACGATGGCTTGGTCATGGGGTTATGGCAACAGTGCCACTGCCTGTGGGCGATCACTGTGGCCATTCCCCGGTCGCATCTGGTTAATGGCGCGTGGGGCCCGTGGGAGGGGCCGGCCAGCTTCGGGGGGCTGACTCCCAACGGGTCCGACTCTCGGCGCGCCTGCCGTCTTCAATACTCTCGCTAACTGGTAGGCCCCGCCATCTCTGGGCCGTACAGACAAGGCATCGTGGGTACAGGGCCCCGCCCCAGGGGCTGATGTCAGGGCTGGCATGGCAACAGTGCCGCGCCGGGCGGAGATCTCCGCGGATACGGCGCACTGTGGCCATGCTCGTCTTTAATTACCGGGTGGTTGGGAGTCGCGGGCCGACTCCTCATAGTCGGCTTCTTCGGAGTCGGCTCTGGGACTCGGCCGAGATGAGAGTCGCCTCAGGGACTCGGCTCGTCTCGGAGTCGCCTGCTGGTACTCGGCTTATCTTGGAGTCGCCGTAGGTACTTGAGGGGCGCAGTCCGCCCCGATGTCTTGAAAGGTTCTGGGACTCAGGTTAGCCTACCCGTGGCCCATTACTCCGACAATTACTTACCTCAAAGCCTATTAGAAGGCTAATGCAGGTTTCGGTCAGTCCGTTTTTGGTGGATTGGACTTTCTCAATCACCGTAATCATAAGAGTACGGTGTTCTTCCACAATGGAAGCGCCTTGTAGCGCTTCCGGCAATCTATCCGGTGCCTATGGATGGACAGAGGTCACCGGTGAAGGCGCCTTGCCGCCCCTCGTTCGGGAGAGGCTGCATGCCTGAATCCGGAGCCACTTGGGTCTCCGGAGCTGTATTCGGCTGAGGGCCGAACTGGATGCGGCCCCCATCATCGGGGTCTGTAGGGGTCTTTCCCCCCATGTGTTCGGCAACCGGGGTTTTCTCCTCCGGCATCATTGGAACGGTCTCCCCATGGCCCAGTATCCTTCAAGACAACACCTCAGTGTTGTCCGCGGCCTTGGGGGAGGTGGCCGTCGGAAGGGACCCGCTGTTCATCGCCGATGGGTCCAGCGACCCCTCTGAAGAGGAGGATAGCTCGATGTTGGACTGGGCCAGACTGCAGATGCATGGTCT
The DNA here is from genome assembly GCF_018294505.1 of Triticum aestivum. Classification (NCBI taxonomy): domain Eukaryota; kingdom Viridiplantae; phylum Streptophyta; class Magnoliopsida; order Poales; family Poaceae; genus Triticum; species Triticum aestivum. The sequence goes on along the minus strand of NC_057798.1, from coordinate 222,943,535 downwards.
AGCACATTAAAAAACAATAAAGTAAAAAAGACCAGAAATATTACCGTGTCCGGATACTTATGATTTGGCCAGGGGCTTGACCCTGGGCTCCCACTCCCCGCTGATGTTGGTGGCTACGGCGGAGTAGTCCGGAAGGGAGATTTTTTCCCTTCTTGGACGCCTCGGCCTCCCCATGTGTGGAGGCCTTCCTCTTCTTTTCCCCCTAGTAGGGGAGGGGGGAACGCGTCTTCTCCTCCTCCTCCTCATCGTCTTCGGCGGAGGAGTGCGTCTCGGCGTCTTCGGACGTCACGTCCGAAGCACCCTTGCATCGGAGACCATCTCTGGTCCCCTTGGCCGCCTTCTTGGCTTTCTTCTCCGGCACCTCATAAGGCGCCGGAAACAACATCTTCGTCAGAAGAGGCGTTTCTGGATCTTCGGGTAACGGAGCCGGACAGTCAATCTGCTCCGCTATCGTTACCCAGGCCTAAAAGATTTGCATGGAGGCTTAGGTTCCTCCGACAGATGTACCGGTAAAAGGTAACCTTGCAAACATAAAAGAACTTACCAGATTAACCCGGCGTTTTGCGCTAAGCCCGCGATCTTCGGACGTGGGCGGTGGTACCTCGCTGGCCTTAAAAAGCACCTTTCAGATGTCTTCGTGTGTCATATTGAAGAGCTCCAGCAGCGTCTGGTGCTTGGCTGGGTCGAACTCCCACAAATTACAAGTCCGACTCTGGCATGGAAGAATCCGGCGGAAGAGCATAATCTGGACCACGTTGACAAGCCTGATTTTGTTGCTTATCATGTTCTGGACAAATGTCTGGAGCCCAGTCACTTCTTCCGCTGAACCCCAGGCTAAACCCTTCTCTTGCCAGGAGGTGAGCTGCATGGGGACTCCGGATCGGAATTCGGGGGTCGCCGCCCAGTTGGTGCCGCGCGGCTCGGTGATGTAGAACCACCCCGATTGCCACCCATTTACAGTCTCCACAAAGGAGCCTTCGGGCCAGGTGACGTTGGGCATCTTGCCCACCATGGCGCCTCCACCCTCCGCTTGTTGGCCGCTCACCACCTTTGGCTTCACATTGAAGGTCTTCAGCCATAGGCTGAAGTGAGGTGGGATGCGGAGGAAGGCCTCGCACAGAACAATAGATGTCGAGATGTTGAGGATGGAGTTGGGGGCCAAGTCGTGGAAGTCCAGCCCGTAGTAGAACATCAGTCTACGGACGAACAGGTGGAGGGGGAATCCCAGCCCGCGGACGAAGTGGGAGAGAAACACCACCCTTTCTTGGGGCTCCGGGGTAGGGATGATCTGCCCCTTGGCCGGAAGCCGATGAGCGATGTCTTTGGACAAGTACCGGGCCTCCCGAAGCTTCTTGATGTCCTCCTTCTTGACGGAGGAGGCCATCCACTTGCCTCCAGCTCCGGAGCCGGACATGATTGGAGTGCGTTTTCAGGCAGAGAAGGTGAGGGCTTGGGCGTTGGAGCTCAAGAATGAATGGGCAGAGGAAGAAGAAAGCATGGGTGAAAGAGGGGGATCCTTATCCCTTTATAAAGGCAGTAAAAATCATGCGCCTCCCCACTTGCCCTAAAGCTCACTTATATCCCAAGCGTCGTACGGATGGCACGGTTGGGTTACCCATGCCCACATTGATGAGAATCCTGTGATAAGGGGACACGATCTCTGCTATGACAAGATGTGCCGATAAAACCGCACCTCAAGATACGGAGGAGCAGGATAAAAACGGTTCGAATAAAAACCGGGGCGTGGCGTGATATCACGCTATGAGTTGTCAACAGATTGGACTCGTGGGATATTATACTCTCTACAGTGGTATGTGGAATTTGTTTTGCAGAGCCGGACACGATTCTTATGTTCAAGATCTACTTTGGAGTATTCAGAGAAGGAACCCACCTTGCAATGCCGAAGACAATTTGCGCGCCGGACTCGTCGTCATTGAATCCTGGTTCAGGGGCTACTGAGGGAGTCCCGGATTAAGGGGTCCTCGGACAGCCGGACTATATGCATATGTCGGACTGTTGGGCTATGAAGATACAAGATAGAAGATTTCGTCCCGTGTTCGGATGAGACTCTCCTTTGCGTGGAAGGCAAGCTTGGCGATTCGGATATGAAGATTCATTTCTCTGTAACTGACTCTGTGTAACCCTAGCCCCCTCCGGTGTCTATATAAATTGGAGGGTTTAGTCCGTAGGACGAGAACAATCATAATCATAGGCTAGCTTCTAGGGTTTAGCCTCTATGATTTCGTGGTAGATCAACTCTTGTAATACTCATATCATCAAGATCAATCAAGCAGGAAGTAGGGTATTACCTCCATCGATAGGGCCCGGACCTGGGTAAACATTGTGTCCCCCGCCTCCTGTTACCATTAGCCTTAGACGCACAGTTCGGGACCCCCTACCCGAGATCCACCGGTTTTGACACCGACAATGAGTCCAAGGACGAAAGCATCTGTAGATGTGGTTGGAGCTGGTGGAGTGGCTGCTGGAGCTGGTAGCACTGAAGCTATGGCTACTGGTGCTGATGTAGTAGCTCTTGTGTCTGGGACAGACACTATAGCAGACCTTTGACTTCTGGGCACTCTAGTGAAAGCATCTGTAGTAGACTTGCCCTTCTTCTGCTCCACTTCCTCCTGAAGTTGCTCAACCACTGACTGAATCTCAGTTACCTTGACATCAAGATCTTAGAATTTCTGCTCAATAATCCTCTCCAAGCTCTCCTGGTTTTGAGTCAGGGTGGCCAAGCCCTTCTCAATCCTCAAGGTGGATTGGATCAGATATGCAAGCTGATCTTGCTTGCTCTTCAAGAACACTTGAGATGCCTCTTCAGCTGTTTGCATCTTTGTAGCTTTCTCTGCCCTTGCCTTCTCTCTCTTCTCATGTGCTTGCACTGATGATGGATCTTCCTTAGTCATGACAACAATGTTATCCTCAAAGTCTGGCCTGAGGGGTAAATGCTCCTTGTCCAACAGATATGTGCATGTGCCCATCTTGGAGTTGATGAGCACCTGAATTTGTGGAGCATACCCACAAGATCTCTTCTGATCTGCAGCTGTCCTCTTGATTGTTTCCACAATCAGACTCATCGCTTTGAACTATTGAGGGACATCAAATATATGTAGCAAGTTGATGGAGTGTCCTCTGATCATTATGTGATCTCCAGATTTTGGCAACAGAGTGTGCCTCAGAATGGTATTGATTGTAGGCAGCCCTGACAGCAAGTGCTTCACTGAGCCAAACTTGTGAGTCTCCAAGTCTGCATCAGGAATCTCCTTATACATGCTAGCCATTGAGTTGTGATCCTTCTTCTTCTTGGCATAGACATCCAAGTCATCTTCATGAGCTTCTGGGGCATTGATCAATCTAGCCCACTCATCAACTATAGACTGGGACCTTGTACCCTTTGACATCCATACAATTCTGCCATCTGGATAGAAATGAGCAGTAGAATAGAATTGCATGATCAGCTCATCATTCCACTTAGTGAGCTTTTGGCCAACAAACTTGTCAACCTCACATGCCTTGAAGCTATCATAAACACCTGGGAAGTGATCTTCATTCTCTCTACTACAGGTCCGGTCAACCCATCTCATGTCACACACTATGGGCTTCTTGTCAAGCAGGATTGTCTCATAGAAACCTTGTTGTTCCTTTGTGTGGAACCTGTAATCCACATCAGTTCTCCTCCTGACAGCATATGGGTCAGCCTTTCTCCACTGTCTCAGTCCTGCATCCTTCCTGATCCTCACGTCTTCTGCAACAGGATGTGCATCATTATGGTGTGGGATCTTTGGCTTTAGCTTCCTTAGCACTTGGGCTTCAGCTTCCTCTTCTTCAGTCTCAGGCACTGGGGCCTTGTTCTTCTCCTCGGCAGGTATGTTCCTGGTACTCCTCTTGGGTGCAGTCTTGGGAACTGGAGGACCGGCTTTGGGAGCAGTTTTGGGCTTAGCAGCAGCCCCTGACTTTATAACATCTCCCATGAGCTTCTGTGCCTTAGGTGCTGGAGCAGCATCCTCTTCCTCTTCCTCTTCTTCATCAGATCTCACCATTGAGGACTTTCCAAGAACTTTAGCCGTTATTGTTCTTGCCCTCTTCTTCTTCTTGTCCTCACCAGCTGCCTCTTCTTCAGATTCAATGGTGAACTTCATAGTTTCACCTATGGCAACATTCCTTGGCTTGGAAGTGGGCACTCTCCTAGCTGGTGCCTTTCTGTTCATGCCTGGCCTAGTTGATGCAGCAGTGCTTCCCTTCTTTGGGATAATTAGATTTATGCCCCTAGTTGTGTCCCACTCATCTGTTTTACCCCTAATTCCCAAAAGTCACCGGCTTTGTCCAAGTCACTTTGCTCCTCTTATGCTTTTGCCCTTTGACCGTTTGACCATCAGTTTGAAAAATTCATAACTAATTCATACTAAATCAGAAAATTGCAAATAAGATACCAAAATGTTCAGAAAAACATCACCTATATGTCATTGTCATTTGCATTCATGAAAAAAGTGTTGGAAAGTGCCCATCCGAGTTTTAGCTCTTATGCTACCACCATGAATAGTAAAAACTAAAAAAGTTCAAAAAAATTCAAAAAAATTGGTGGCAAAGAATGACAAATGTTTTAAGTGCCTGCCAAGTTTCATCAGGGAATAACATTCATGGGTGCCGCGGCAAAAAAAAACAATCAGCACTCCAAAATAGATTATTTTTTTGCCACGACTTCCACGAATGTCGTTCCCTAATGAAACTTCGCAAGCACTTAGAACAATTGTCGTTCTTTGCCACCATATTTTTTTTGAATTTTTTTGAATTTTTTTAGAGTTTACATTCATGGTGGTATCAAAAGAGCTAAAACTCGGATGTGCACTTTCCAACACTTTTTTCATGAATGCAAATGACACTGACATATAGGTGATGTTTTTCTGAACATTTTGGTACCTTATTTGCATTTTTCTAATTTAGTATGAATTAGTTATGAAGTTTTCAAACTGATGGTCAAACGGTCAAAGGGAAAAAGCATAAGAGGAGCAAAGTGACTTGGACAGAATCGGTGACTTCTGGGAATTAGGGGTAAAACAGACGAGTGGGACACAACTAGGGGCATAAATCTAATTATCCCTTCTTTCTTCACCACCTTCTTCTTGGAAGTGGCCTCATCCTCAGCTGCAACATAGTCTTCATCCTCTGAATTAGAAGTTCTCTTCTTCCTTGTTCCAGTAGCTGCCTTGGGCAAGTTACTAGGTGTGCTCCTGCTGCCCTCGTCATAGCTTCTGGAGGGACTAGTGCCCTCACTCAACTGTCCTTGCTGTTCAGACCAGTTCTGGCTGTCACTTTAGTCGGACATCTTGCAGGCAAACTGTCAGCAGACCCTGTGAATAGGTTGTAGACGAGGTAGAGTAGATGAGCATCACAAAGTACAGAGGTTTTGCAAAACAAATTGAGTCAAAAAGCTTAGTTTTAATTCTCTACAGAAGTGATCTCGGAGCTACCGAATTTACAAACTCGGTGATACCGAAGCAACACTTGGAACCTAAACTAGAACTCAGTTGGGCCGAGTCACAGTTCGGTGGCACCGAGATTGCTAGGTTTCACAGAATCCTGAACTCGGTCACACCGATTTGCACGTTTCAGTCAGACCGAAAAGCGCATGTGTAATGGCCTAAGCCGAATTAGTGAGACCGATTTCTACATTTCGGTCAGTCTGAGATGAGTTCTGCGGAGGACTAACCCTAAAACTTTTGAATCAATCTAGACCTAAGGAAGATTTAGCTGGATAGATTATTCTCATTCATGGCAAGAAGCATGGCATTGTCCTTGTGCTGGGAATCAGAGTGAAAAAGACAGCATAAGGGGTCGAACACGTACCCTAGAGCGGCGACTGTTTGCTACGGCGGCAACGGCGGAGCACAATCCGTCGACGGCGGCAGAGTCCAATGGCGGGAGGTCGTTGGCAGCAAGGAGACGATTCGGAGACCCGAGGAGGCAGAGCAGGACATGCGCGGGCTGAGAAGATTTGAAGTAATTTCCAAAATCTCACCCGTGGGTATATATATCCCGACCCTGTCGGTGTGACTGAGTGGAACAACTCAGTGGCACCGAGATTGCAGAATTGCAAGCGGTTGCTGCAACTCGGTGTGACTGAAGTGTTCAAATCGGTTGCACCAAGATGAAAACCTAGATCTACTTAGTGAACTCGGTTTGACCGAAATGGATTTCTCGGTCAGACCAAAATGCACAAAGAGGTTTTGGAAGTTTAAGTCTATGAGGAATCGGGGACTCCGAGTGCTCCTCACACAGAGTGGTTCGAATCTCACTTGATCAAACTTTGTGATGTAGCATGAATAGAGTTTGAGACGAGAAAAGCATAGATAGCTAGAGAAGGTTCTTAGGCATTCTTGTCCATCTACTTGGCAAAAGAAAAAAGATCCAAGCAATCAAAACAACAAGTGGATGTCCTCGAATGAGTAAAATATGCAATCAACATGCTCATACAATAAAATGGCAAATGAAATATGTGGCAAAGCATGCACACCCAATTCTAGCATCTATCAAACAATTGGCGATGACTAGGTCATCTATATATGAGTATATTGACTTAGGAGTCAAATGAGAACATTTGATCATAGGTCGTACTTATCATTTAAGCACACAAGTGGGGTTAACCACTTTTACATAAAGCATTGTTGTGTTCACACCATTAGAGTTGCTTTAGCTCAATTTTTTAGAGTAAAGCTCCCCCTAGATGTGAGATACCCCCTAAGAGGGATGAACTAACCTTGGGTTTTGTCGATCTGGAGCAATCCATTGGAGTGAGTTGCACTTTCAATACCTACACGGGTTAGTCCCAGAAGGAACAAGTAAGAATATCCATAGACATAGAGTGATGCACACACAAGATGATGTCCATGAAAGCATTAGGTTACCTTGTCCCTTGTCTTACCAACAAGAGGGTTTGTGACTCGTTGAACTAGTGCAAGATGTGGAAGCTGATTGCACTTGTCCTTGCCAAAATGATATGAGTGAAGTATATTGGCGGAGTCACCCTCAAGAACTCTCTAGTCCTTCTTCTTTGGGATCCACATCATCTTGATGGGAATCCTTGGGGTAGTAGTCAAACTTGATGAAGTAGAGCTTGATGTAGTCTTGGGAACCCACTTGACCAAGGCCTTGGGGGCTTCTTCAAATGCATCAATCTCATCTTGAAGCTTGTCCTTGCCTTTTTGCTTGTGGTATTGTGGTGGAAGATCATCTTGAGCTCGTGTCCCTTGGAAAGAAGAAGGATCATACTTCTCTTGTTGGGGAACAAACTTCATCTTGGGGTATTGATCTTCTTCCCACTCAACTCCATTGGCATTGAACTTTCGTTCAAAACCAACACCTTGATTCTTCCGGTGCCTTCCTTGCTTGCGTACAATTTCCTCAAATTGCTTACTCCCGGCAAGGCTCTTGTAGACACCCTTCTCTATAATTCTCTTCAATAAGCTATTTTCTTGCTCAAATGTAACTTGGCTAAGAGAATTATTAGTGGAATCAAGAGAACTACTAGAAGCAACAACATTGGATTTAGCATGATTATTGTTACTACTAGAAGAATCTTTCCTACTCTTGTTACTTGACTTGACTTGTGGCATGTAAGTAGATAAGAGTAAACACTTGGCAATGTAAGAAGAACTTTTCTTGCGAAGATCATCATTGATTGCCTTTAAAAACTCATGCTCTTGCTCAAGGTTGAGCTTTTCAAAGCGTAACTTCTCATGAGTCTTTAAAAGTTCTCGATGATCTTCCAAGATAGTTTCATGAGCTAACTTAAGAGTGTTTAGTTCTTTAGTTAGGCGCTCAATCTTCTCCTTATCATTTTCATTCATTTTATCTTGATTAGCATGATTAATTGATGTTTCATCATAGTATTCATCACTAGAGTTGTCAACAAGTAAATCATCATCGCCTAACAAGTCATCTTCATCACTATTGAAATCAACATACTCGGGGTGTGATACCTTTGGGCCTTTAGCCATGAAGAATCTTCCAATTCCTTCATTTGGTGAGTCAAATATGTCGTAGGAGTTTGTTGACACAAGTGCTAGACCGACAACACCTTCATCTTGAGTATATTCAGAGTCGGAGTGATAGCTTCTCTCAGAGTGATTGTCGGAGTCGGAACCGGATACCCATTCACCAACATGAGCTTGATGACTTCTCTTTGTGTAGATCTTTGATGATTTTTCCTTCCTTTCCGAATCCTTGCTTCTCCGGGATGTTCTTCGTTCACGATGATCATCTCTACTCCTCCTCTCTCTTGGTGGTGATTCTTCTCTTCTACTTCTTCTTTTGGGTGAATCTTCTCTCCTTTTGTAAGGAGTCGTACACTCATTGGAATAGCGTCCGGGTCTTCCACAATTATAGCAATTACGTTCACGACTCAAAGATCTTTTGTCATTGTAGGAGCTTGACTTGGAACTTCTTTCCTTGCTTCTACTCTTGTAGAACTTGTTGAAGTTTTTCACCATTAAGCTCAATTCCTCATTGAAGGTTTGTTTCTCACTTGATGATGTAGGAGCACCACATGAGGCTTTGTAAGCACAACTTGACTTGTTGTGAAGCTCTTCCTTATCCTTGAGTGACATCTCATGAGCAACAATTCTTCCAATGACTTCCGTTGGCTTGAGATCTTTGTAATTGGGCATCATTTGGATCAATGTGCACACAGTCAGTTGTTGAGCAACTTCAGGATGACATGCATGAGAGGAAGGGCAAGACTACTACTGATGCTTTTGCTAGAGTGCCCAGGAGTCAGAGATCAGCTGCAGTGCCTGTTTCAGACACCAGAGCAACTTCATCTGCACCAGCTACAGCTTCAGTGCCACCAACTCCAGCACCTACTCCACCATCTCCATCCACGTCAATTGATGCCTTCGTCCAAGGAGTTCTATCTACACCACCACCTGAAGACCAAGCCTGAGAATCGATTTAGTGCTATGCATTTTCTATGAACTTTTTGGTAACTTCTTGCCAAAGGGGGAGAAAATGTATAGATCATAGGCTTCTAGAGAGAGTGTTGCTTTTGTTCTATCTTGTTTTGGTGGTTGAACTTTATTTTCTTGTTTGAGATACTTTATGATTTTGTGAGATACTTGGATGATCATGTGTTTGATCATATGCTACCTTAATGCTTGTTGGATGACATTATCCTTTATCTCTATATGATCATTCACTTTGCTTGGTGATGAGTGCATGTATTTAATTATTATCATTTTGAGTGCTCCACCAAGATGTATGTGTCAGGGAAGAGTAACTCATGATCCTAACTCATTGTGCATTTGCAGTCCAAAGCAAATCTTAAACTATGCACACATTTAGGGGGAGCTCTTACATTTCACATACTTCTCAAAGCGACAATGTTCTTCAATATTATTATCATTTGTCGAAGCTTTGATCTATATGTTGTCATCAATTACCAAAAAGGGGGGAGATTGAAAGTGCAACTATCCCTAGGTGGTTTTGGTAATTCCTAACAACATATAGCTCACTGAGCTAATGCTATTTTAAGATGAATATTTCAGGAAAGCTCAATGATTGGCATGGCATGGATGAGAAAAGTGGACCCCTCAAAATGCTAAGGACAAAAGGATTGGCTCAAGCTCAAAGCTCAAGACTCTACATTTTATATTTTAGTGATCCAAGATCACATTGAGTCTATAGGAAAAGCCAATACTATCAAGGAGGGATGAGGTGTTGCTTAATGGCTTACTTGCTCAAAATGCTTAGTGATATGCTCCAAAGCCCTCAACTACTTTCTCACATCCACATATGACCTAAACCAAAAGTCAGACTCGGCCCCACCAATTCTTTCTATCCGGCGCCACCGAGTTCAGATGTCATAGCCACTGCCACAAACCCTAGGCAAATCGGTCTCACCGATAGGGATCTCGGTCTCACCAAGATGGGATTGTAATCTCTCTGTTTCCCTTCATAATGTTTCGGTACCACCGAGATGAGTGATCGGTCCCACCGATATTGCAATGTAAACTCTCTGTTTCCTTTTCATAACATTTCGGTCTCACCGAAATGAGCGAACCGGTCCCACCGAGTTTACCTGACCAACTATCTGGTTATCTTATTACCAAAATCGGTCCTACTGAGTTTGTGTAATCGGTCTCACCGAGATTACGTTATGCCCTAACCCTAACCATATCGGTCCTACCGAGTTGCATGTCGGTCCCACTGAAAATCCTAACAGTCACTAGATTTGCTGAATCGGTCCGACCGAGTTTCTCAATTCGGTCCCACCGAGATTGGCAAGTTGTGTGTAACGGTTAGATTTTGTGTGGAGGCTATATATACCCCTCCACCTCCTCTTCATTCAAAGAGAGAGCCATCAGAACGAACCTTCACTTCCAACTTACATTTTCTGAGAGAGAACCACCTACACTTGTGTTGAGACCAAGATATTCCATTCCTACCATATGAATCTTGATCTCTAGCCTTCCCCAAGTTGCTTCCACTCAAATCTTCTTTCCACCAAATCCAAATCCTGTGAGAGAGTTGAGTGTTGGGGAGACTATCATTTGAAGCACAAGAGCAAGGAGTTCATCATCAACACACCATTTGTTACTTCTTGGAGAGTGGTGTCTCCTAGATTGGCTAGGTGTCACTTGGGAGCCTCCGACAAGATTGTGGAGTTGAACCAAGGAGTTTGTAAGGGCAAGGAGATCGCCTACTTTGTGAAGATCTACCGCTAGTGAGGCAAGTCCTTCGTGGGCGACGGCCATGGTGGGATAGACAAGGTTGCTTCTTCGTGGACCCTTCGTGGGTGGAGCCCTTCGTGGACTCGCACAACTGTTACCCTTTGTGGGTTGAAGTCTCCATCAACGTGGATGTACGATAGCACCACCTATTGGAACCACGACAAAAACATTCGTGTCTCCAATTGCGTTTGAATTCTCCAAACCCTTCCCTTTACATTCTTGCAAGTTGCATGCTTTACTTTCCGCTGCTCGTATACTCTTTGCATGCTTGCTTGAATTGTGTTAAGATTTCTTGGCTTGTGCTAAGTTAGCTAAAATCTGCCAAAGACTAAAATTGGGAAAAGGATAAGTTTTTATTTGGTCAAGTAGTCTAATCACCCCCCCCCCCTCTAGACATACTTTCGATGCTACAAGTGGTATCAGAGCTTTGGTCTCCATTTGCTTTGTAATCATAGCTTTTGGTAGTCATAGCCTTGGTTTCACAACCTAGGAGAGTATGGCGTCTAGCGAGGGAAACTATCACCGTAGAGGTCCTTACTTTGATGGTACTAATTTTGCTAGTTGGAAGCATATGATGAAAATGCATATTCTTGGACATAACCCCACCGTTTGGGCTATTGTGTGTATTGGCTTGCAAGGTGAATTCTTTGATGGGAGAGAACCGAACCGTGAAGCTAGCGCGGAAGAGTTGAAGATGCTGCAATACAACGCTCAAGCTTAGTGATATCCTCTTCAACGGATTGTGCCCCGAAGACTTCAACAAAATCAGCCGTCTTGAGAATGCAAAGGAAATTTGGAATACTTTGATTGATATGCACGAAGGTACCGACTCCGTCAAGGAATCCAAGTTGGATGTGCTTCAAAGTCAGCTTGACAAGTTCAAAATGAAGGATGGTGAAGGTGTCGCTGAAATGTACACTAGGCTTGCTCTTATCACAAATGAGATTGCCGGCTTAGGAAGTGAAGAGATGACCGACAAATTCATCATCAAGAAGATCCTAAGAGCTTTGGACGAAAAATATGATACCGTGTGCACATTGATCCAAATGATGCCCAATTACAAAGATCTCAAGCCAATGGAAGTCATTGGAAGAACTGTTGCTCATGATATGTCACTCAAGGATAAGGAGGAACTTCACAACAAGTCAAGTGGTGCTTACAAAGCCTCATGTGAAGCTCCCACATCATCAAGTGAGAAACAAACCTTCAATGAAGAATTGAGTCTAATGGTGAAGAACTTCAGTAAGTTTTACAAGAGTAGAAGCAAAGAAAGAAGCTCCAAGTCAAGGTCCTACAATGCAAAAGATCTTCTAGTCGAGAGCGTAATTGCTACAATTGTGGAAGACCCGGACACTATTCCAATGAGTGTACGGCTCCCTACAAAAGAAGAGAAGAACCCCCTTAGAGGAGAAGTAGAAGAGAAGAATCACCACCAAGAGAGGGAAGGAGTAGAGATGATCGTTATGGACGAAGAACATCCCGGAGAAGCAAGGATTAGGAAAGGAAGGACAAGTCATCAAGGAGCTACACAAAACGAAGACATCAAGCTCATATTGGTGAATGGGTATCCGGCTCCGACTCCGACAATCACTCCGAGAGAAGCTATCACTCCGACTCTGAATATACTCAAGATGAAGGTGTTGCCGGTCTAGCACTTGTGTCAACCAACTCCTACGACATATTTGATTCACCAAATGAAGGACTTGTAAGATGCTTCATGGCTAAAGGCCCAAAGGTATCACATCCCGAGTATGTTGATTTCAATAGTGATGAAGATGACTTGTTAGGTGATGATGATTTACTTGTTGACAACTCTAGTCATGAATACTATGATGAAACGTCAATTAATCATGCTAATCAAGATAAAACGAATGACAATGATAAGGAGAAGATTGAGCTTATAACTAAAGAACTAAACACTCTTAAGTTAGCTCATGAAGCTATCTTAGAAGATCATCGAGAACTTTTAAGGACTCATGAGAAATTACGCTTTGAAAAGCTCAACCTTGAGCAAGAGCATGAGTTCTTAAAGGCAATCAATGATGATGTTCGTAAGAAAAGTTCTTCTTACATTGCCAAGCGTTTACTCTTATCTACTTACATGCCTCAAGTCAAATCTAGTAACAAGAACAAGAAGGATTCTTCCTCTAGTAGTAACAATAATCATGTTAAATCCAATGTTATTGCTTCTAGTAGTTCTCTTGATTCCACTAATGATTCTCTTAGCCAAGTCACACTTGAGCAAGAAAATAGCTTATTAAAAGGAATTATAGAGAAAGGTGTTTACAAGAGCCTTGCCGGGAGTAAACAATTCGAGGAAATTGTACGCAAGCAAGGAAGGCACCAGTAGAACCAAGGTGTTGGTTTTGAACGAAAGTTCAATGCCAATGGAATTGAGTGGGAAGAAGATCAATACCCCAAGACGAAGTTTGTTCCTCAAAAAGAGAAGTATGATCCTACTTCCTTCAAAGGGACACAAGCTCAAGATGATCTTCCACCACAAGACCACAAGCAAAAAGGCAAGGATAAGCTTCAATAGGAGATTGATGCATTTGAAGAAGCTCCTAAGGCCTTGGTCAAGTGGGTTCACAAGACTACATCAAGTTCTACTTCATCAAGTACGACACAACTCCAAGGATTCCCATCAAGATGATGTGGATCACGAAGAAGAAGAACTAGAGAGTTCTTGAGGGTGACTCCGCCAACATATTTCACTCATATCATTTTGGCAAGAACAAGTGCAATCAACTTCCACAGCTTGCACTAGTTCAAGGAGTCACAAACCCTCTTGTTGGTAAGACAAGGGACAAGGTAACCTAATGCTTCCATGGACATCATCTTGTGTGTGCATCACTCTATGTCTATGGATATCCTTGTTTGTTCCTTGTGGGACTAACCCGTGTAGGTATTGAAAGTGCAACTCACTCCAAAGGATTGCTCCAAATGATCTACATCAACATTGAGCATCCACATCTTCAATACCTACATGAAGTCAACATCGACAAAACCCAAGGTTAGGTCATCCCTCTTAGAGGGGATCTCACATCTAGGGGGAGCTTTACTCTAAGAATTGAGTCAAAGCAACTCTAATGGTGTGAACACAACAATGCTTTATGTAAAAGTGGTAACCCCACTTGAGCTTAAACGATGAGTATGACCTATGATCAAATGTTCTCATTTGACTCCTAAGTCAATATACTCATATATAGATGACCTAGTCATCGCCATTTGCTTGATAGATGCTAGAATTGGTTGTGCATGCTTTGCCACATATTTCATTTGCCATTTTATTGTGTGAGCATGTTGGTTGCATATTTTACTCATTCGAGGACATCCACTTGTTGCTTTGATTGTTTGGTTTATTTTCTTTCGCCAAGTGGATGAACAAGAATGCCTAAGAACCTTCTCTAGCTATCTATGTTTTTCTTGTCTCAAACTCTATTCATGCTACATCACAAAGTTTGATCAAGTCAGATTCGAACCACTCTGTGTGAGGAGCACTCGGAGTTTCTAGGTCTAGCTCGTAGGTTTGGTAAACCATAGACATGAATTAAACCCCCTTCATTCAATGACCGATAGCGGAACCATGGACATCCATATCGGTCCCTATGATTACACGAATTGTATTCGAGTGAACCTTTGGTTATTGTGTGATGTTCCCTCTGCTTCGTGATACTTTACAAAACCTGGTGTGCATCGGTATCCTCCTGAGTAATCACCATGATTACTATACCGTTGCTCACATTACTGGTTTTGTTCTTCATTCTCATTGACGTGTTCCGGCATCCCCGTTAGGTTGTCACCTGTGTCTGGCTAGACGATGATGGATGTCGTCACACCGAGAGGGCCCTAAGAATATCTCTTCATTGTCGGAGGAGCAAATCCCACTCTTGAGTTGTCCGGTCACTTGTCAAACTTTCCGATATGCCTGAAAGTTGTTGTTATGATCACCTTGTTACATATGACGTTTGAGCAAGCCCAAAGCCCACCGTCTGGTAGGAAATGAACAAGACACTCTCATGGTCCAAGGAACTAAAACACATGCTAACACTCCAAGTTATAATAGATTATTTCAGACGATATAATCACATAGTATAACATAGAAGTATTGGGTCGATTCAATATGATCATTCTTTTAACGGCATACCCTCAATGTTGTTTTAGGACTATCGTTACACTTAACGATATCCTAAGATCCGAAAAACATGATTACCAACAACACTTGAGCCGATCTTAGAGGCGAGAGCGGGAACATATTGTTTACCGTTTATCATTCAACATGTGCATATGAGTTTTCCACTGAATTGCATATTCCAAGATCATAACAGTTATAGCATGGAATAAAAACTCTTAGTTATGAATATGAAAATATAATAATACAATATTATTGCCTCTAGGGTATTTCCAACAAAAAATTCACCCCACGATCACCCATGAACAATATGAAGATGCATAAACGGTTTGGATCACGATCGTTACCAACTCCAGAGTGCAGAGGAAGTAGACGAATTGGTGTATATCATACTTGGAGTCCCTGGAACTGTTGATGACGATCCCGCGAACCACCCTCAATTGATCCCTCGAACAAAAGATCGAAAGCACGACCTCTCTACTTGGTTGCAAGCGTACGGTCTTCACGATCCTGCAGGGTGTCACCGTCCAGAGCTAGTCGCCGCCGGATAATTAGAGGAAAAAGATTAGAACCACACTGGGTTTCTAATTATGAGGATTAGAGGAACTAGGTCTAGCTTTAATTAGAACAATTAGGATCAACTAGAACTAGAACTAGATGAACTAGAGGAGGTTCCACAACTTGTGTATTCCAAAGGATAAAATCCTCTAGTATATATAGGTTAGAGGGGCGAGGAGGGGCTGACACCAAGCCCCTCCTTGGTGCGAATGAAGGGGAGGAGGAATCGGCAGCTCCTATTAAACGCATTTTGCGTCGAACAGCCACGCGACGCACGCACAGACCCCGCAACTGGGCCGGCCCAATAGTGGGCGTAGTAGCGAGTGCACCTGTTTGTCATACAGTAACGCAGCTATGTTGAGAAAAAAGGAAGAACACAAAGTCATGTCTAGGATTCAAACTTTGGACCTCCATCTTGTGTGCGAGAGCAGCTAACCACTGGAGCTAACAAATGTTACTATAAAAATGAGAGCATGCTAGTATAAGAACTAGTTCCAAAGCAGAATTCGGACAGTTGTTTTGAATTTCTTCGAATTTTATTTGGAAATTTCGATTCTTTTTAAAAACGAACAATGTTTTGAAAATCTGATAATTTATTAAACAACTTGGACAATTTTTTAAAATTTTCAAGAAATAAAATAAAAACATGAACATTTTTCAACAGAAAGCATTTTGAAATTCCAGAACATTTGATGAAAACGCGAACATTAATTGAATTTTGAGAACAAAAAATTAATAATGGGAACAATTTTTAAAAAGTGCAAACATTTTTCAAAACTTGAATATTTATTGAATTTTGAGAAAAAATATTGATAATGGGAACTGTTTTTGAATTGTTGAACATTTTTTAATTCTCGAACAGTTTTTGAAATTCTCGAACGTTTTTTTAAAACACGAACATCATTTGAAAACAGGGACAATATTTAATATTCTAAACTTTTTTGTAAAATGAACATTTTTTGAATTTATGAGCATTTTTTCTAAAACTGGGACAATTTTTTAAATCATGAACACATCTTGAATTTTTAGAACTTTCGAAATGGAGAACAATTCTGAAAATTCCAACAAAATTGAAATACGCACAAATTTTGAATACGTGACAAAAAATTGGAAACGAGATTTTGTTTGAATTTGTGATCAAGTTTTGAATATAAGAACATTTTTTGAAATGTTGGTCATAATTTGAAAAGTTCTGATAAATTTGAACAAAAACATTTCGAACAATTTCTTAAAAAGGGAACATTTCTTGAAATTCCTGAAGATTTTTATAAAAATGCAAACATTTTGTTAATATATGAAGAGATTTCGAAAAGGACGACCATTTTTTATAAAATTTGAACTTTTTTAAAAGCGGGAACATTTTTTAAAGTTTTGAACATTTTTCAAAACATGAGCTCTTTAAAGAAAGAAAAATAAACTTGAAAGATAAAAAAATGAAAAAAGAAAAAAAGAAACAGAGAAGGAAAAGAAAGAATAAAAATAAACAGAAAAACAAAAAACAAAAAAGAAACATGAAATCCGGTTCCAAAACCAGAAAAACCAGCGAGGAAATTCTAGTAGGTTCCTAGAACCAGAAAAACCGGATGGAATCCAGAAGGTTCCCAAAACCAAAAAACTCTATAACATGTTAATGGGCCCGGTCCGGGTCATCGCTCGATGTCACCTCTCTGCGAAAGGTCGACATTTTGACGCAACATACGTCCAATAGGAAATTTCATGGGAATCCTCCCTCCCCCCCCCCCCCCCCCGACTCCAAGTCGACCTCCCCACTTGGGAAAGTGGGCCAAGTGGGGAGCCTTTCCTATTGGGCCATGGTGGCCCATTATTCCTTCCACCACTTGGCCTTTTAAGGCTCGTTGATATTAATTAAATATAAATGCCCTCTAACAATTACTAGAGAATATTATTATTAATTTAACACATCCACAATCATTTTCCACCTACATATTATTTGTCGGTAATACCCGGTATTGCCCGATGAACTCCGAAACCCTTCCGGTGACCCTAAAACGCTTCTGATTCCTCTCGAAACTATTCTGAATATTAATGAAACAATTTCACAAATAAATCCTTGATATTGTGGTCCAACAAACATTTAGCGGATCATGATTACCTTAAACTTGTGACCCCGTAGGTTTGATGAATCACAGACACGAACGAAACCCCTTCGTTCAATGACCGATAGCAGAATCGTGGACGTCCATATCGATCCCTATGATTACACGAATGATATTCGAGTGAACCTTTGGTTATCATGTGATGTTCCCTTTACTTCGCGATACTTTACAAACCCGAGGTGTGTTGGTATCCTGTTGATTCATGCACATGCTCACTATACTGTTCTTCTCGTTACTGATTTTGTTCTTCTTTCTTGTTGAAGTGTTCCGGCATCTGCATGACATAGTGACCTGTGTCTGGCTAGACGATGATTGATGTCGTCACATCGAGAGGTCCGTAAGAATATCTCTCCATCATTGGAGAAGCAAATCCCACTCTCGAGCTATCTAGTCCCTTGTCAAACTTTCCAATGAACCTGTAAGTTGTCGTCATGATCACCGTGTTGCAGATGATGTTTGATCAACCCCAAAGTCCACCATACAGTAGGAAGTGACTATCATACTCTCATGGTCCGAGGAACTAAAATCACATGCTAACACTCTGTGTTATAACAACTGATTCAGATAATATTATCTCAAAGTATAACAAACGGGTTTGGGTCGATTCAATATGATCATTTTTCTAATGTCATACTCTCAATGTTGTTTTAGGATTATCATTACACTTAACGTATCCTAAGATCCAAAAAACATGATCACCAACAACACTTGAGCCAGTCTTAGAGGCGAGACTAGGAACCTATTCTTTACCGTGTATTACTTCACAAGTATATATGAGTTTTCCCCTTAATCACATAATCCAGGATCATAGCAGTTATAGCATGAAATATAAACTCTTAATTGTGAAAATGGAAATATAATAATACAATATTATTGCCTCTAGAGAATATTTCCGACGGTGGCCATGTCCCTTATTATTAATAATGTCTCGCACGTTCTATCTCCATTCCTTTGAGGCGAATAGCGTCGTTGAAGGATGTGTGGAGGTGTGTCTTAGTCAGATCTTGTGGGATTCGGTCAATGCTGGTCTTTGGTGGATCTATTTAGACCCATTTCATCTTTGTTCGTGCGGTTACAGGTTTGATTTTTCCGATCTATAACTCTCTTCATCGACGATGGTTACTGTTGTGGTGCACTGGTCCTTTGGGGCCTTGACACGATGACTTCCTGACCGTTTACTATAAGGTTTGTCCAGCTTCGGTGACGGAGGAGCGATGATGGCGGTACGCCTTCGACTCGCTCCAGTGTTTATAGTCGTTGCTATGTGGTCCATGAAACTGATTGTAATTTTCATTACCTCTATTGTTTTTTGTACTGGCATGATTGATAAATAGATTAGAAATTTCTTTAAAAAAAGAGGCGGGTACCGTGCACTTGAGGGAAGACATACCGTGGTAGGGCTAGTTGGGTGTCGTATAGAGTTTTTTAGGGAAATGTTATATGGCGCACGTCAGATATAAGGGAGTTGTGAGCGAAAGCCATGTACACCGTTAGATGTCTACTACGAATCTTGATGCACAGTAAGGTGCCATGTCATTTTTCTGAAGTCGTTCGTCGTATGCTCGAACCGATCGAATAGAGAGCACCGCTCTCTTTAAGCAAACTCCAACCCGACCCAAACGTGCGCGGGTTTGTTCGCTTTTTGTTTATTTGGGTTGGCGTGTCCGCTTCCTTTCGCGCTTGAATTAGTAATGGGCCTAACATGCGGACGCATTTTTGTCCGCAAGGCCAGAAAGCTGTCTATATTTTGCTCTTTTTGTGCACACATAAGAAAAATCAACCAAAGTTCACATAATTCAACCAAATTGAAATATCTCATAGTTTCACGACCAAATAACATCTCATAGTTTACAAACCAAATAAATTTAAAATTTCATAAATACCTTTAAAAAAATAGCCGGTACATCTATTGGTTGCCAACGTGAGCCCACAACCGACTCCTCCCATGTCGCCCCTGCGCGGCGACCGGGGGGAACCCTAGCGCCGTCGCGTCCTCGTCCCTCCCTCGACCTCTCCTCCTCGCCACCGCCGGGGCGCGCCGCCGGGCAAAGCCCGGTCGGCGGCGGCGGCGGCGGGATCTCTTCTCCCACGGCTTGCTGGATCTGGCGCAGGCGGATCGCGGCGGTGGTTGGCGGCGCTGGAGGGCGGGCGCGCTGGCGCGGGCTTGGGGACGATCGCAGTTTCCCCTGGTGTGCGTGGGAGTCCGCTCGGGGCGCGCGGCGGCGGCCCTTGGCAAGTGGTGGCGGGCGCTGGGATCTCAGCGGCGCTCCGGCATGTGCAGGTGGCGGTGGTCCCTGTGCGCGGTCGGCGGCTCCGTCTCTGACCCGGACGACGCGGGGGATGGAGGCGGCCCGGCGTGGCCGGCGATCTAGATGCGGTGGTGTCGGCGGCTCGCTGACCTGCCGGTGCCCCAGGGTTCTGCCTAGTGGTCCTGGTGGTGACGGCGGCCCATGCACGAGAGTTGGATCCCTTCGAACTGATCTGGGTGAAAACTTGCCTTCGGCGTCTGCTAAGGCCAGCGGTGGTGGCACTATCTGCGTCGTTCCCTTATTGAAGGCATCATCGTGGAGAAG
The DNA here is from genome assembly GCF_018294505.1 of Triticum aestivum. Classification (NCBI taxonomy): domain Eukaryota; kingdom Viridiplantae; phylum Streptophyta; class Magnoliopsida; order Poales; family Poaceae; genus Triticum; species Triticum aestivum. The sequence goes on along the minus strand of NC_057798.1, from coordinate 222,923,425 downwards.
TTCAAGGCCACTCTCTGCTACCTATGGGGGAAATCCTGGATTGGATGATCGGATGACGGCGACGCTCTGGTGTCGTTCCTCCCTTGGGGGCGTCATTCTTGGAGATACACACGTGATCGACGGACCAGAGGACGGATTCTTTGGCCAAGCGGTGCTTCATCCTACACACTGATGGCGACGGATCTTGACGGCGTGGCGTAGTGCAGATTCGGAGTTTGTTGTGGGAGGATGGACTCGCGCAGGAGGACGACGCTGTCGGGCGTCATGGTGGCGTCGATGACAGAGAAACCTGACATGGTACATGCAACAATACAGCTCTGAAGATGGACTGGTGGTAGGTGGCTGTGGCGGCCTCATACCCGGCAGGCGTCCTTGTTGATAAGTGCGCCGGACTGGTAGGTGCCCCATACCCGGCAGCCATCCTGGTTGGGACCTCGGGTCTTAGATGTTTAAGTTTGGCTACAATGTCTGTTTGGTATTAGGCCCAGACTATCTGCGCCCCTTCATCAATTGGATAGGTGTAGCGACAACTGTTGCTTAGACGGTGGCTTTAGTCTTGCTGTTGTATGGCTTTGTAAGGTCTTGTGAGATAATTAATAAAGTGGCCGTATGCATCGACCAGATGCAGAGGCCGGGGGTCATCCTCCATTTCTAAAAAAAATATGTTCAAACAAATCATTTTGCAGTTGAATAACAGTTTCTCAATCACTCGTATGATGACGAAATTCAATGAACTATGCAAACGTTGCCGCTCCTCCATGCTCAGGCACAACATTTTTACCCTGATATTGAAACCCTTGGTCATAGATTTCGTCGGACGTTCGTCCTCTATGATCATGTTGTGCATGATCACGTAAACAGTCATCATCTCCCACAACTTCTTGGTGCTCCAAGTTCCAAAAGGATATCAAATGATGCCCCATCAAGATTGAAGAACACTAAAGGCACACTCGACATCCTTTCTAGAACTCTCTTGTGCGTGGAAAAATCTCTTTCTCTTCTCTCTTACAAGGTTGGATATTGTCTTCACAAGAGTAGTCCAATGAGGATAGATACCGTCAGCTAGATAGTACCATTTGTTGTAGTGGTGGCCATTGATCTCAACATTGATCTATGGGTTGTTGCCTTCAACAAGCCATGCGAACAGCAGAGAGCGATGAAGCACGTTGGTGTCATTGTGAGAGTCGGCTATGCCGAAGAAATAGTGTCAAATTCAGAGATCTTGTGAAGGCACGGCTTCAAGTATGACAGTGCAAGCTTTCACATGGCCCCTGTACTGCCCCTGCCAAGCAGAAGGACATTTCTTCTATTCTAAGTGCATACGACCTATGCTACCAAGCATCCCCGAAAAGCCCCTACTGGCATTGGTCACCGACAACCGGGCTGTATCCGCACCAGTTAGCTCTCTCAGTTACTCCGGGCCAAACAATGCTGCCATAGCCTTGCAGAACTTATACATGAAGTCTAGGCACGTGGGCTTGCTCATTCGGATATACTCATCAATGAGATCACTGGGTACCCCCTATGCAAGCATCCGAATAGCTGCAGTGCATTTATGATAATAGGAGAAGCCAATCTTTTCCAAGGCATCCTCCTTGCTCTCTAAATAGTTGTCGTACGCCACCCCCTCCCGGATATGGTTGAACACATCTCTAGCCATCCGAAAGCGGCGTCGAAATAGGTTCTATTTGAAGAGCCGGTTAGGGGACTCGAAATAGTCCAGTCGGAGTAGGCAATGACCGCTCTCTCTTTTGCGATTCAACACGAGAGTATGCCCCGAGATCTAGCCCCTATACATCGGCCACTACCTACTAATGTGGTCATGTACGACCAAAACAGCAACCACAATCTCCTCATCATCAGACAACGAATCATCCGAATTGCAAATGAAATTATTGAAAAAGTACCCGTCACCAGAGTTCATTTGTACCTTGCGGGTGAACCGCCGAACACCTTGCGGACGTGGTGGAAGAAGTCGGCCGGTGAAGAGCCTCGCGCCTCTCCGAGACCAGGCAGCAGGAATGTATGCATTGAGACAAATGTGGCGGCGTCCGGCGAGCGAGGTACACGCACAAGGTAGTGCGGCAGGCAGCGGAGGCGAGGGGGCGCCGTCGATGTTGGAGTGCTGCGACGGCGGCGAAAACAGAGCACCGACGTCGTAGTAATGGGGCTGTCGAAGGGTGGCGTATTGCTGGTGGAGGTATCTGGGTGCGGGCGGGTGGCCTGGGCACCAGAATTGGGTGCCGACGGCGAGGGCTGGCGGTCGAGGGGAGAAAGGGGGAAATGGCCACTGTACCACCAACTCGCGGGCCAGGGTAGGATAAGGGCGGACGTCGCGTGCGTCTGCTACGTGTCCATGCCGACGCAAACGCGACCCACATTTGCGTCTGAAATGAGTCGTGCGCAGATAAAATATTGATGTTGGTGCATTTGTGTCGGGGCGTTGTGCCATATTTGTGTCCATTTCTATCCAAACGGAGACTCGCGGACAATTCGGGTATATCTCCCATTGCTCTCCGTCTCTACCCCAAACTATCATTCCCATCAAATCCACTCACCGCGGGCCGAGCTGGCGATCCCGGTGGTGCGACGGTCGCCGAGGAATGCAACCCCGCCCCCTCCTTCCCCGGAGAGGCGGAGCAGCTGCTGTCCCCGGAGCATGCACTGCCGCAGCGGTGGCTCGCTTATGCGACGAACCGTTGGACCAGTCCGGCATGGTTGGCGCGACGCGGCGGTACCACACACGACGAGCAAGCCACCACCTCGGCTCATGAGTCTATGGTGCATCAGGTGCACAGGTTCTGTCGTTGCACATGATACTTTCTCTGGGTGGGTGACAACTATAACGACTAAGCTAGGGGGTGTCACTTTCAGGTTCCTTTTGCCACGTCTTATATGAGTCTTCTTTTTTTTATTTCTGATTTTGCCAAATGAACATAGCACATATTTTCTGAATTTGCCATGTTTTGAGCATCGCCCTAAATTGGGTGTCGCCATGATGTGTTCTTCGAGCATCATGGCAAAGTAGTTTATTTGCATTATGGCATTTTCACGTACATTTTTCCTATGTCTGAACATTTTTGTAAAATTATATCATGACATTTTTTGGTATATGATGCATGACATTTTTTTTGAACATAAACTGATAAAAAATGTCATGTTAAGTTCAATAAAAATGCCATGGAACATACAACACTTTTTGCCATGGCATAATAAAAATGCCATGTGGAAAACAATAGAAATGCTATAGTTGCCATGCTATACTATTAATAGTGGTACTACTAAAATAGCCGAGGGCAACCTTTTGGTGAACAGCGGCATTGACTCCTGTTTTTTCAAATTATTACAAAGTCATATTTCCAAGTTTTAAAAATATGATATATTTTTTTGAAAACTTATACATATTCATGGCGGATTTGTGAAATTTCGTTCAAAAATATTATGATTTGCAAGTTGCACACAAAAAGACAAAATCCCGGCCCAACAATAAAAAAATTGGAACTTTTTCCTTTATTTATTTTCTTTTTTGTCTACGCCACGTACGAAAGTATATTGTCATGAAAATTTTCTTGAACGTTTTATATGTCTATTTGTGTATGTACAATTTCCTTTTTTTGCACCGTGGAAATATGTTTTTCCTAAAGTCCACCAATGCACACGTCCACCGAAAGGCATTTTCGTAAAACAGCCACGCTATACTACTAGTAGTTGCCATGTAACGTGATATAAAAATACCTATCAAAACACTATGGTACTTTTGGTAAGATTGTACCACAGCTTTTTGTGTTGTATGATGCATGACATTTGTGATTGAACATAACATGGCATTTTTTGTTCTCATTTAAGAGAAAATGTAAGTTTTCTACTCTCGTGACATGCAAATTCATAACTTGTTTATCGTATTCTTTAGAGCATGGCATTTCGTAGAGAGTATTTTTTCCCGCTAATCTTGCCATGTGCACTTTTATTAAGGTACCTTAGCAATTTTAGTTTTTATACCATGGCATTTTTACTAATTAGAACATGACAGTTTCAAAGCAGGTAGCTCGGAATTTTTTATATGCTTTAGTCCATGGCATTTTTTGTTAATTAGACTATGGTAAAAAAAATAGCTACATGGCAATTTTTAGTAATTGGACAATGGCATTTTTATTAAGTAGATCATGGTTTATTCAACTAACGTAGCATGTCAATTTTATTTCTATAGAGCATGGCCTTTTTAATAATTAGATCATGGCATTTTTATTAAGTAGACCATGGTAGTTTCAATTTAGATAGCATGGCATATTTATTCTTGAGAGAGCATGGCCATTTTTTATATATGTGGCAATTTTTTGAACTTGTGATTAACTTTTTCCCAACAATTCTATTTTTCCTATGTCAATTTTGTAGCAGTGTTCTCTACATTTGTCCCAATGGTATGTTTATGTCTATTCCTAGAGCTAGCATGTCCATATTAGATGTTACCATGGTAAAAAAAATCTACTCTCTTTGTGCCACAATATAAGAGTGTTTTATATTGTGGTACGTAGGGAGTACACGGCAATTTTAGTAATTAGACAGTGGCAACTTAGGTAGCATGACATTTTTATCTCTACTCCTAAAGGAGCAGAACATACGTCGTTTCGTTCGTCATTTCTACCCTCCCATCGAATGAACGATAAGCCACCCATCGATTTTTTTACCATATTGAGATCTCCTGCCGTATCTGGTTTTGTTAACTTTTTTTCGCCATACCAATCGATCATGCAATATTTGTAGATGGATAGATGGAAAATCGTGAAATTACAGGATGCCAGTTATCTGCTTGCGATCCCATCTAATCAATCTCTTCCTCCAGAAATTACCCTCGGTGGAGTGCCCCTCCTCTCTCTACGCCCTTGCCTCTCTTCATCTTCCCCATGGAGTCATGAGCTAACCTACTACCGGTCCACCATGGAGCCGACGAGTTCGAAGGGCATGTGATCAATCTCGAGTTCTGGACTACGATCGACCTCAGGAGTCATAACACTGTTGTTGTCAATTGGTTGTTGGGTCGGGGGAACTACGATGCCTCGCCGCTACGTGAAAGAGCAGGTGGCGGAGGTGGCTAAAGTGGGGCGGAGGAAGTAGGAAAGAGGTGAGGCGAGGCGGCTGGGTGCGCTCCTACTGATGTTGTGGTTAGCGGCGTTGTTCCTTATCCTCGCGACGGCGGTGTTCGCATGGACAGATTGTAGCATGCTCTTGTAGCTGGCACTGTTCAGGTTACTGTTTATGGCAATCGTGATTGCGCTGCTCTCCTCATCTCCTTTCCTTTGTCGCAACGCCACCCAGGCAATGGTGTGGTCTCCAGTCGGATCCCATGTGCATGGGCAGATTAGTGTGGAGAACATGAACGCAGAGTCAAGCCGAAGCCATGTGTGAGGAGACGCAGGGTGACGCGTGTGGTGAGGATTGGAGCCAGGCGACCGCATCGCTGAGAAAGTGGAGTGGCTCGGGCGTCCTGGCGTGGGTGGAGAAGGAGGGGCAGCGGTGACTATTGGGGATCGTTACAGAAATTAAAAAAATTCTACGCATCACCAAGATCAATCTATGGAGAGACTAGCAATGAGAGAGAGGGGAGTGTATCTTCATACCCTTGAAGATCGCGATACGGAAGCGTTGCAAGAACGTGGATGAAGGAGTCGTACTCGCAGCGATTTAGATTGCAGTTGATTCCGATCTAAGCGCCGAACAACGGCGCCTCCGCATTCAACACACGTGCAGCACGGGGACGTCTCCTCCTTCTCGATCCAGCAAGGGGGAAGGAAAAGTTGGGGAAGAACTTCGGCAGCACGACGGCGTGGTGGTGGAGCTTTCAGTTCTCCGGCAGGGCTTCACCAAGCTCAACAGAGGAGGAGGGGGTGTTGGAGAGGGGGAGGGTTGCGCCTTGGATGAGGTCCTGCTACCCACCCTCCTCTCCTCTATTTATAGGGCGAAGGGGGAAGGGGGCCGTCCCCTCTAGATGAGATTTAGAGGGGGGCGGCGGCCAAGGGGAGGGGGCTTGCCCCCCAAGCCAAGGGGGGCGCCCCCTTTAGGGTTTCCCCCAAACCCTAGGCGCATGGGCCCTAGAGGGGATGGTGCCCAGCCCACTTAGGGGCTGGTTCCCTTCCACATACAGCCCATAGGGCCCTCCGGGGCAGGTGGACCCCCCGGTAGACCCTCGGAACCCATTCGGTGGTCCCGGTACAATACCGGCAAACCCCTGAATACTTCCGGTGACCGTATGATGACTTCCCATATATAAATCTTCACCTCCGGACCATTCCGGAACTCCTCGTGACGTCCGGGATCTCATCCGGGACTCCGAACAACATTCGGTAACCACATACTATTTCCCATAACAACTCTAGCATCACCGAACCTCAAGTGTGTAGACCCTACGGGTTCGGGAATCATGCAGACATGACCGAGACAGTTCTCCGGCCAATCACCAACAGCGGGATCTGGATACCCATGTTGGCTCCCACATGTTCCACGATGATCTCATCGGATGAACCACGATGTCGGGGATTCAAGCAATCCTGTATACAACCCCCTTTGTGAATCGGTACGTTACTTGCCCGAGATTCGATCATCAGTATCTCAATACCTCATTCAATCTCGTTACCGGCAAGTCACTTTACTCGTTCCGTAATGCATAATCCTGTGACTAACTACTTAGTCACATTGAGCTCATTATGGTGACGCATTATCGAGTGGGCCCAAAGATACCTCTCCGTCATACGGAGTGATAAATCCTAGTCTTGATTCGTGCCAACCCAACGGACACTTTCGGAGATACCTGTAATGCACCTTTATAGCCACCCAGTTACGTCGTGACGTTTGTGTCGGGGATATACCCCGCGGCGTAACCCGGCCGGACTGGACGACTCACTAAGTGACCCGCCCGAGCCTAGCGACTCATGGGTGACCCGGCGAGTGGGTCAGAGGAACGACAAGACCCGGTGGCCCAAAAGGCGGTTTATGGAAGGCCAGATCATGCTATGGTGGGCCGGTTTATGATGAAAGCACAAGAAATATTTTCCTACAAAGGAAGCAAGATTAGGACTCCACTTATAATAGAGTAATCCTAATCCAACTAGGACTAGTCATATAAACCGCCCCTTCAACATATATAAGGAGGGGCAGGGCTCCCCAAAGAGGGACAAGCAAGAAGAAAAAATCTCTAGGGCTAGACACAAAGAGCCGATTTACGGCGACTCCCTCGTGATGGTAATGAGACCTAGCCACATACAGCAAGCAGGGCTATTACTGGATGATATTCCCCGGGGCCCGAAGCTGTCTAAATCTTTGTCTTGTGTGTTGATCCGCCATGCGTCTCTTGTCCCACTCAACCCCTCTCAAGCTACCACATAGATGTGTTGGCCTCGCGACTAAGTCCTGACACGAAGGACATCTACCGTGACAAAACCACTACAGTTGGCGCCCACTGTGGGGCCCGCGCACGGTGGTGTTGAGTTCTTGGAGGGCCCTATCCCAGGGATCGAGAAGCTCCGCCCAACTTATTGAAGAAGTTCCGGTCGGCTCGTCAGAGAGTTCCAGCTGGCTCACCGAAAAAGTTCCGACTGTCGGTGTCAAAACCGGCGGATCTCGGGAGGGGGTCCCGATCTGTGCGTCTTAGGCTGATGGTAACAGGAAGCAAGGGACACAATGTTTACCCAGGTTCGGGCCCTCTTGATGGAGGTAAAACCCTACTTCCCGCTTGATTAATATTGACGATATAAGTAGTACAAGAGTAGATCTACCACGAGATTGTAGAGGCTAAACCCTAGAAGCTAGCCTATGATGATTATGATTGTAGTTGTGATCGGCCTTCTAAGGACCAACCTCTCCGGTTTATATAGACACTGGAGAGGGCTAGGATTTACATGGAGTCGGTTACAAGGAAGGAAATATAATATCCGGATTGCCAAGCTTGTCTTCGACGCAAAGGAGAGTCCCATCCGGACACGAGACGGAGTCTTGAGTCTTGTATCTTCACGTTCCAATAATCCGGACGAAGTATATAGTCCGGCTGTCCGGATACCCCCTAATCCAGGACTCCCTCAGTAGCCCCTGAACCAGGCTTCAATGACGATGAGTCCGGCGCGCAGTCTTGTCTTCGGCATTGCAAGACGGGTTCCTTCTCCGAATACTCCAAAGTACCTGTTACGACGAATAGTGTCCAGCTTCCCATCAAGGTTGTACTCCTCGGCTTCTGTGCCTCAATAATGACCATCCCCACATGTCGAGCGAACGCGAGGAGCCGAGGCATTTTTTCATTTGCCACCCCCGATCCTTCGGGCTGGCCGTCTATTTGAAGAGACGAGGATTCTCAGATCCAAACCTCACTCTCCCCCCTCGAGCAAGCATCCAACAGAGCGCTCCGGAAAAACCATTCCAACATGGCCGGTCGTCGCAGCTCCTCTGCTCGCTCTCCTCGTTCCAAGCCAGGGGACTAGGAAGAGTGTTCAGTTCCTCATAGCTGTTTGATAGAGTTACAAACCCAAGGGTTTCTCCCACCAGCGTTCATGGTCTCCGTCCGAGCCGAAATAGCCACCTATAATGGCGGGGAACAAGTGGAGGGATCTCCTAATCCATCTCCAGAGGAGCGAATATGCCTCATCCCACATCTTCTAAGGGGCGTCGGGTTTCCCATCCACCCGTTCCTTCGCGGGCTCCTGGAGTTCTATGGCCTCCAGTTGCACAACGTTATCCCTGCCTCCGTGCTACATATAGCCGGATACGTCGCCCTTTGTGAGCTATTTCTAGGCTGCGAGGCTCACTTCGGGTTATGGAAGAAGCTGTTCTGCCTTGTCCCTCGCAACCAGGGAGAATCCCTATGTCAAGTGGGCGGGGCCGAAGTATGGTGCATTGCCGAGACCGGATACCTATCCGGCACTCCCAAAAAGGCACCAGAGAACTGGCCTTCGGAGTGATTTTATGTTGATGACGTTCCCCTTCCGGATCTAGCCTGAACAGGTCTTCCCAAGTTCAGTAACGCCCCGCCAAGGGCACGTCTAAGCTGGCGCCCCCAGGGCCCCCAAGAGGAGGATACCAAGGAAATACACTTCCTGATGAGCAGGATAAAGTTACTGCCAAATCCGGACTGACGATAGTCGAAGTTATGGCAATATGCATAATGCGGGGAGTACAGCCGCTTCAATATCGGGGGAAGCCCATGTGGCACTACAACGGGGAAGATGATGCCACCCACTGTGGCCGTAAGGGTCCGGACTCCGCCACTGCCTTGGCAAGGATATTGTCCGATTTATATAAAGGAGAAGAGGAAGAATTTCTTCACATCAAACCGCGGGATGGATTCTCCATGTACAACCCCCCAAACTGGGTAACTCGTCATTCCTTTCCTCGCTTCACTTATTGAGGCGTTCTTAGCTAAGATTGTCCACCTCGATATTTCTGAGCAGGAACTGAGGAGGGTCGTAGAAGGAATCTCTAGCCCTTCCCCGCAGCCAGAGGACCCTAGAAGGGCCCTCGATCCAGGACTCGAAGATCCGGATATTACCATGGAGCTTATCAACGGGATATTTTATCAGGCGAGCTGTGATGGCGCCTTAGTGGCCATTATTACCGACTATCCCGGATTGCTACCTACATCGCGCGTAAGCCAAGCCGAAAACTCTATCCTCCGAAGAGGACTCCTTTCTGATGTCATGCCTTACCCCTGAAGTGTCGTGCTTTTGCAGAGACGACGGTCGGAGCATGGGGCCGAGCCCCTAGGGATCTGTCGGCAACGGGCGTCCGGATCGGGCAGGCTCAAGAGGAAGGCGGTTAGGATCGAAACACCGCTACAGAGGTAAGGCAAAAACCTGTTCTGCGATTTATTGTATTTGAAGTGTAACAGCGCCCTTCGTGTCCTTGCAGGAAGAGAAGTAGCCGGACTATATCCGGGGATCCTGCAAATCACGCCTCCACCGGCCGGATTCCAGAACCGGCTTTGAGAGAGGAGGCGGACGTGGGGTCGATGCCGCATAGTTCTCCAACAGAGGACGCGGATATGCTCTCTGCCACGAATTCCGAAGTAGAGAGCGCCATGAATCACCGCGCCGACGGGCCGTACTTCGCAACAACATCTTTTCCGAAGAGGCATTCAATGCTTCCAATTCGGGAGACGCATACATCCGAGCTGCTCAAGGCGGGCTTGCCCGAGCGAGGGACTAGTATACCAAAGATATGCGGGTAAGAAAATTTGATAAGCATGTATAGCAGTAGCCCCTAAGACTTGAAACGGTTGAAACAATTGTTTTAAGGATCAATTTATGCACAGGTCCTTGTAGATAAGAATGAGCAATTGTCTCGGGAGCTAGAGGAGTGCAAGGCCCAGCTGAGGGCCATGGTTGCCAAGTTAGAGGGATCCCAGAAGGCCTCATCTGGTAACATTTGTCTCAATTGTACGAAGATGCACCAGTTAGTAAGTGGCTGGTATGATAAGTCTAACAGAAAATTCTACAGACAATTCCGGGGTGAATCTGGAGGGCATAAGAGATGACGAGTCGCATCTCAAAAGACAGCTAAAGGCTGGCGAGCGCGTTCTTACGCAGGTTAGGCAGGAGAAGAACAATCTTCAAGATGCCAATGTCCGACTGGACGTGGAATTAAAAGATGTTCGCGCTCAGCTGGCGGACTCCGTAAAGGAGAACAGAAGGCTTCGACACAGCATTTATGGTAAGTGCCTAGACGAACTGTAGTACAGCTCGGCGAGGAAGCATATTGAAAGAATTTTACTTGCAGGAATGTTAACGGGCCGCCCCAAGGAGGAAATGCCCTCGTCTGCAGGCGATTTACTGCAAGAACCCTCACAACTGCACGAGCAAGCTCGGCAGGTGATGCAGGGCGTTGCTCAGGCCTTGTGGCCATCAAGCTTCCTGCCGAATGGCATGGGGGAGCTTGTGGATATGCTTCAAGGAGCACGGCGGCGTTTCCGATTGTGGAAGATTTCTGCCTGCTGGCAAGGTGCAAGAGAAGCCTGGGCTATGGTGAAGATGCGCTACACCAAGCTGGACCCGAACCATGTGGCCGAAGTTGGACCGGCGGGGCCAGATGGGCAAGAAATTCCCGTGAGTCTGGTGTATGACCAGGTAGCATTAGCTGCAAAGTATTCTCAATAGGATTGTAAGTTAGATAGCCTGTTGGATGGTATAGAGGAGGAATATAGTCAGTCAAAGTGACTGTGTAATTCAATAGACATAAGTAGTCCCTAGCCGGATTAAAATCATTTGCCATGGCGGACCTTTTCGCTTCAGCCCCCGGATCCTATAGTCCGAGATGTGTCCGAATACTCACTCAGTTATACAGAACCAGGGTATGCATGGACACCAGGCATAGGGGTCATAAGCGCCTGAACAGACAAGTACCCAACTAGTTATGTTATATTACATGGGTAGTAAGAAACATCTTCCAGGGAGAATAGTTCCGTTAAGGGTTCCTTTCCCTGGGTAAGCATGCGACGATGCACATGTCTGGACTGCGAACAAGGACACAGGATACAGAACTTCTGGGGATTTATGGTGTGATAAATGAATACATCTTTTGTTCACCGACCGAATATTCCCTTAAGGACGCTAACTTTCGGCTTCACCCAGTCTGAGGTACACATCCGGCTGAACCGGCAGTAACAATCGCAGAGGTTCTCCCCTTATTCCCTAGCCGAATTAACGGGAACGTAGGGCATAAACACAAGAGCCAGGCAACCCAGCTTGGCCACATCTTAAGTCATATCGATACATATAATGGTGAAGAAAAGGCACATATGGAAAAAGATCACATATGTGATGGGCAAAAAGCCATTAAAGTAATTATATTTAGCTTCCGAATAGGAAGCACCCAGGTATTGCTTACACACATAGTACGGCCGGAGTGATCCGGGCGTTCGTACTGTATTAAATACTTTGTGTGAAGGGGAAAAAGGGTCGAGAAAGGAAAAGGGAGGGAGCATAATTAAAAAGGAGGGGGTAAGGAGACGAACACTGAGTACGGCGCTAGGCGTAGAATCTCCGGAGTCTGGCCGCGTTCCATGGGTTCGGCTCGAGTCTGTTATCGGATGCATTACGTAAGCGGTACGCTCCTCCGGTGAGAACTTTGTCAATGACGAAGGGACCTTCCCACTTGGGTTTGAGCTTGTGCTTCTTCTTCTCTGGTAGGCGTAGAACGAGCTCGCCAATATTATAAGTTTTGGCCCGCACTTCTCTGCTTTGGTATCGTCGAGCCTGCTGCTGATAGAATGCGGAGCGGGCTTTTGCGACATCGCGCTCCTCCAGGGCATCCAAGTTATCCTGCCGATCTAACTCGGCTTCCTTCTCTTCGTACATGCGTACGCGTGGCGAATCATGTATTATGTCGCAGGGTAGTACTGCTTCCGCGCCGTACACCATAAAAAATGGTGTATATCCGGTGGTGCGATTCGGCGTGGTCCATAGCCCCCAGAGCACGGAGTCGAGCTCTTCGACCCAGTGCGTATCCGACTCTGTCGAGGATCGCACTAGTCTGGGTCTGATGCCGCTCATGATGAGACCGTTTGCCCGTTCGACCTGGCCGTTTGTTTGGGGATGGTAGACGGAAGCGTAATCAAGTTTAATACCCATTTTGCCGCACCAAGTTTTCACTTCATCGGCTATGAAATTTGAGCCATTATCAGTGATGATGCTGTGGGCGACACAGTATCGGTGTACGACCCCGGATATGAAGTCTATTACTAGTCTGGATTCGGCCATTTTGACTGGTTTAGCTTCTATCCATTTGGTGAACTTGTCCACCATGACCAATAAGTATTTTTTCTTATGGCTTCCCCCTTTAAGAGGTTCGACCATATCCAGCCCCCAGACCGCGAAGGGCCAAGTTATGGGGATTGTTTGGAGAGCGGTAGGGGGCATATGACTCTGGTTGGCAAAGAGCTGGCAACCAACGCAGTGTTGGACAAGGTCTTGTGCGTCTGCTCGGGCGGTCAGCCAATAGAAGCCTGTACGGAAGGCCTTGCTGACTAGTGCTCGAGCCACGGCGTGGTGCCCGCCCAGTCCGGCATGGATTTCAGCCAAGAGCTGCCGCCCTTCCTCTTCGAAGATGCACCTTTGGAGCACTCCGATCGCACTTTTCTTATAGAGTTCCCCTTCATGGACTTTGTAAGCTTTAGAATGCCGGACGATGCAGCGTGCTTCATTTTGGTCTTCGGGGAGCTCCTGCCTATTTAGGTAGGCCAAGAAATGCTCAGCCCACGGGGTGATTACAGCCATGATTTCGTGGGCTGAAGATGTTATTTTGGTGGTAGAGCCTCCGCTTATGTCTGATAGTTCGGAATCTAGGGGTGTACTCGGATCCATGCTAGTATTGCCGGACTCCCCTTCCCATACCACGGATGGCTTGAACAGTCTTTCCAGGAATATATTAGGTGGGATAGGGTCGCGCTTAGCGCCGATGCGGGCGAGGATATCCGTCGCTTGATTGTTTTCTCGAGCCACCTGGTGGAATTCGAGCCCCTTGAACCGAGCTGACATTTTGAGGACGGCATTACGATAGGCCGCCATTTACGGATCCTTGGCATCAAAGTCTCTGTTTATTTGTGATATTGCAAGGTTTGAATCCCCGCACACTTCTAGGCGTTGAATGCCATAGAGACTGCCATCCGAAGAACGTGCAACAGAGCCTCATATTCGGCTGCATTGTTGGAGTCTGTGTATAATATTTGGAGGACGTACTGGACCGTGTCTCCGGTGGGAGATGTCAGGACTACACCTGCTCCCAATCAGGCCAGCATTTTAGAGCCGTCGAAGTGCATGATCCAGTTAGAGTACGCGTCGTACTCTTTAGGGAGTTCGGCTTCTATCCATTCGGCGACAAAGTCAGTTAGTACTTGCGACTTGATGGCCCGCCGTGGCTTATATGTTATGTCGAACGGAAGGAGCTCGATGGCCCATTTAGTGATCCGGCCTGTAGCGTCACGGTGATTTATTATGTCGTTGAGTGGTACTTCTGAGGCCACCGTAATCGAACACTCTTGAAAGTAGTGTCATAGCTTCCGAGATGCCATGAAGACCGTGTATGCTATTTTTTGATAGTGTGGGTATCGGGATTTGCATGGGGTGAGGACCGCGGATACATAATAAACCGGCTTTTGGAGCGGGAATTTGTATCCGTCAACCTCTTGTTCGATGACGAGCACTGCGCTTACAACTTGATATGTTGTAGCTATGTACAGCAGCATAGGTTCGCCGATATTTGGCGCTATTAGGACTGGATTACTGGCCAATAAGGTCTTTATTTCATCGAGTCCGGCCGCGGCTGCATCTGTCCACACGAAGTGTTTGGTGCGCCGAAGAAGGCGGTAAAGAGGTAGTGCCTTTTCTCCTAACCTGGAGATAAAGCGGCTTAAAGTAGCCATGCATCTAGCTAGTTTCTGGATGTGCTTGAGGTCTGTTGGTATACCCAACTGTGACAGAGCTCGGATTTTTGCCGGATTCGCTTCAATTCCTCTATTGGAAACAATGAAGTCGAGCAGTTTCCCCGAGGGGACGCCGAAAACGCATTTTTCCGGGTTCAGCTTGATGTCGTATGTCCGGAGGTTATCGAATGTAAGCCTCAAGTCATCTATTAGGGTTTCGACGTGTCTTGTTTTTATGACCATGTCATCCACATATGCCTCCATTGTTTTGCCGATTTGCTTTTCCAGGCATGTTTGAATCATGCGTTGATAGGTTGCGCCGGCATTCTTAAGCCCGAAAGGCATAGTGTTGAAGCAAAAAGGGCCATATGGCGTTATGAAAGTTGTTGCAGCTTGGTCGGACTCTGCCATCTTTATTTGACGGTATCCAGAGTATGCATCGAGGAAACACAGCGAGTCGTGTCCTACTGTGGCATCGATGATTCGATCGATGCGAGGGAGGGGAAAGGGATCCTTGGGGCAAGCCTTGTTGAGGTCTTTGAAGTCGACGCATAAGCGCCAGGATTTGTCCTTATTTGGTACCATTACCAGGTTTGCCAGCCAATCCGGATGCTTGATATCTCTGATGAATCCGGCCTCAAGTAGCTTGGCTAGCTCTTCCACCATGGCTTGCCGTTTGGGCTCTGAAAATCACCTTAGGGTCTGCTTGACAGGTTTGTATCCTTTTAGTATATTGAGGCTATGTTCGGCCAATCTGCGTGGGATGCCCGGCATGTCCGATGGGTGCCAGGCGAAAATGTTCCAATTCTCGCGTAAGAAGTCTCGCAGTGCAGCGTCCATTGCGGGGCTCAACTGTGTCCCGATGGAAGCTGTCTTCGTGGGGTCCGTTGGATGGACTTGGAATTTCACTATCTCGTCTGCGGGTTTAAATGAGATGGACTTGGGTCGCTTGTCGAGTATCACGTTGTCCCTGTCCACGGTGGCCCGCAGTGTTGTTAATTCTTCGGCTGCTAGGGCTTCGGATAATGCTTCCAGGGCTAGTGCTGCTGTTTTATTTTCGGTGCGAAGTGCGACGTCCGAATCACTGGCTAGAGTGATGATTCCATTGGGTCCGTGCATTTTAAGCTTCATGTACCCGTAATGGGGTATAGCTTGGAAGCTTGTAAACGCGTCCCGCCCTAGAAGGGCGTGGTATCCGCTGCTGAAAGGAGCCACTTGGAACATGATTTCTTCGGACCTATAATTCTTCGGGGTGCCGAATACCACATCGAGTGTGATTTTTCCCGCACACCGCGCTTCCCGACTAGGGATAATCCCCCTGAAGGTTGTTCCGCTTTGTTCAGTGCGGCCTTTATCAATTTTCATCTTGTTGAGTGTTTCTTCGTAGATCAAGTTTAATCCGCTTCCGCCGTCCATGAGTACTTTAGTGAGCCGAAAGCCGTCCACGATTGGGCTAAGGACCAGAGCGGCTGGTGCCCAGACGGTCTGGAATCGAGGTTCCTCACTGGCATTGAAGGTTATAGCAGTGCCGTTCCACGGATTTATTTTTGCCACATGGCAGATTTCAGTGGAGCTCCGATGAGCTTGCTTGCGCCTATTGTTTGCAGCGAAAGTCTCGAAGACTGTTAGTACCGTATTGTGTTCGTTGGCGGGATGTTGTTCTGCTTTATGGCTTGCAAGAAGATCCTCGCCACTTTTTGCAATCTGCCGGAGTATCCAACATGCCATAAGGCTATGAGTTGGTGTTGTGTCCGGAGTACTATGGAGTTTACATGGCCCATTGAGCCATTCTTCCAATACGGTTCCCCGCCCTGGGGTGGGCTTTGGTTTCTTGGGGATTGGATCGGTCGACTTACGAGAGTTCGCCCGTTTAGTTCGGATAAAGGTTTTGGTGAGAGCCGGACTATCCCAAAATTTTGTTTGGGTTTTCCAGGCACTTTCCATCGCACAATACTTATGTACTATGGTTGCCAAGTCAGCAAAGTGTACCATGTCACGGCGACTTATAGCATTAAGGATTCCTTTGTTCGTGCAGGTTTTGCAGAAAAGTGAGACTACGTCCTCCTCGCGACAGTCCTTGACCTTATTTAGTACAAGGAGGAATCTGGCCCAGTAGCGATGTACTGTCTCCTGGGGCTCTTGTCTGATATGGGAGAGACGGTTTAAGTCCGGGTGGGTGGGCGTAGCTGAATCCGGATTCTGATCCGATCTAGCGCCCAGGAGCATGGGAGCTTCCGAGTTTGACAGCTCCGGATCTGGGGTGCTTCCCAATTTCTCCGGCCCAATGCCCGATTCTAAGTCCGGGACCCGGGTCATGTCTTCCCTTGAGCTGGTGTCCGGCTCAGGGAGCTCGGTGATCCGGACATAATTCGTCCTCAAAATAGAGGGGTAATCCTTGTGTGGTTCTTCCACTACCGCTATCTCATGGGTGGCCGGCGGGGATTTAATGTCCCTTTGGTCGGGTTTAAGCCCGATCTGGTCATAGTCCATAGAGACTCCCAAAGCGGCGATGTGATCCAAGAGCTCATTAAGGGAGGAGAGCTCTATCGGATCCATCTGTTCGGCGAGTTCCGAATTGATGCCAAGGTTATGCGTGATGACCAGAGAGGCCATCATCGGCGCGACAGCCGATGGGGCGGCCATGACGAAGCCGCCAGGTCGGAGAGTTTGGCCTACAGCCAGAGCTCCCCCAGAGGTAATGTTGTCCTTGACAACGAGACGGGGCATCGAGCCTTGCAAAGCGATGACAGAAAGGAACTCTCAATGAAAGCACCAATGTCGGTGTCAAAACCGGCGGATCCCGGGTAGGGGGTCCCGATCTGTGCGTCTTAGTCTGATGATAACAGGAAGCAAGGGACACAATGTTTACCCAGGTTTGGGCCCTCTCGATGGAGGTAAACCCTACTTCCTGCTTGGTTAATATTGACGATATAATTAATACAAGAGTAGATATACCACGAGATCGTAGAGGCTAAACCCTAGAAGCTAGCCTATGATGATTATGATTGTAGTTGTGATCGGCCTTCTAAGGACCAACATCTCCGGTTATATAGACATCGGAGAGGGCTAGGGTTTACATGGAGTCGGTTACAAGGAAGGAAATATAATATCCGGATCACCAAGCTTGTCTTCCACGCAAAGGAGAGTCCCATCCGGACACGGGACGGAGTCTTGAGTCTTGTATCTTCATGCTCCAATAATTCGGACGAAGTATATAGTCCAGCTGTCCGGATACCCTCTAATCCAGGACTCCCTCACCGACCACCTCGACGAAAGGTTCCGTCTGAATCGGCAAAAGGTTCCGACCGCCTCGACGAAAGGTTCCGTCTGAATCGGAAAAAAAGTTCCAGCCGCCTCGACGAAAGGTTCCGTCTGAATCGCCCAAGAGTTCTAGCCGAATCACCAAAAGGTTCCGTCCGAGTCGCCAAAGGGTTCTGACTTAAGTTACGGAAAAACTTCGGCTCAAAAGGTTCCAGTTCAAAAAGTTCCGGGTTATCAAGAGGTTCCGGTTCAAAAGTTCTGGATTATCAAGAAATTCTGGTCGGGTTATCAAAATGTTCCGGGTCCAGAAGTTCCGGCTCAAAAAGTTCCGGGCGGGTTATCAAGAGGTTCCAGTTCAAAAGTTCTGGATTATCAAAAAGTTCCGGCCGGACTATCAAAAAGTTTCGGTTCAAAAGCTCAGGGTCATCTATTGTTACTAGCAGTAGGGATATGTCCATCCACGCCATTGCTGGGCCTCCATATATAAGTTTATTTATGGACCACACAAAGATCATCTAGCATTCAGGTGATATCCATCCAAGTTTGTGTTATTAGCATATATTGTTTTTTGTCAAAAAAACAAGTTTATCTTTGCCTTGGTCTGCAATATTGTTTATACAGGACAATTGTTCATTGCAAGTGCGATGATCGTGTCATGGATGTATAGCCCGTGCCACCATTATCATGCGCTAGCATCTGACTGTGCCATAATGCTTGAGGATTCTACGGCCCGATTTAAATCAACATGACAATGGTATGACTCGCCCGTACGGTTTACCGCGTTCGCGGTTGACTTGCCCGTCCGCGCTGGCTTACAACGCCGCGGTCAAATCATCTGTCTGAGCCGCCTCTGATGTTGTGGTCGTCTTTGCTGTCCGTCTCTCGTGGCCTGGTCTACATCAACATACTGGACCGCACCTGTATGCATGAGCTGTTTATTGAGCATGAGCAAGTCACAACTTGGGTAGCCCGGTTTTCTTTCAACAAAATGGAGGCAAATTATCATATACTATCAACCGTTGTCTGCACTGGGTGGCTCAATGGTCAGGCACATAAGTCGCCGCCACTACAGTTTGGTTAACTTCAAATCGCCAGTTGGAAGGAACCATTGGTCAAGTTGCTGGCACGACTCATACGGGATCATCTATAAACCGTCGCAGTCACCTCAACGTTCTGTGGATTCACATCGTGCTATCAACACCAATGATATACAACTTATGCCGGTTTATATCACAGTCAAATATGGAGAATCTCAAGCCAATTACTCGAGTCACCTTGAGACTCAGGGGCTACGATGACATGACTAGCAAATCCTGCCAGTTTCAGCAAATTTAAGAACCCCAGGATGATGGAGGGAAAGATAATCCAGTCCCGGAGGCTACTGTTATATTGATGAAAATTTAAAGGCCGTTAGAAAATTTCTGGCTTAGAAAGTGTATGACAGTTACAAAATCCTGGCTCAATGAAGAAGTTTCGGGTCATCAGAAAGGATTCCGGTTTGCAATCCGGATCAAGGGAAATATGTTCTCCCACAAAGCTCCGAAGCTCTCAAATCCGGTTTAAAAATGTTCAGTTCAAAAAGGAATTAACTTCTCGCAAGTTCGAGTTTAAAGGACGTCAGAAAATTTCCGGCTGAAAATGAAGATTCAGGTTTAAAATCCAGTTCAAGGAAAGGATGTCTCCTACAAAGCTTTGAAGTTCTTAATATCCGGTTCAAAATAACGGTTCAAGAAGAATTTATCTCTTGCAAAAAGTTAAAGGTTGCCGAAGAGGACCTACTGCCATGATGCGCGGTTCAAACATGGGTATCCTGCCTTATTGGTTTATCATATTATTGATCACGTGGGGGTTTCTGTTTATAAAGCAGAGTCCGGTTTACCCCTTGATTCAGCTTATAAAGCCATATATAAAAATCACTTGGGGGCTTGGTCGTATTCGAACCATAGCTACACCTCTTGATCGGCATAAGGCCACCAGGGAAATCACTTGGGGGCTAAAGAGAGTCTGTTGCCAAGCACATCTCAAACATAGGCACCCACTGAGCATAGCTCAAAATGTTACTTGGGGGCTCTTTGTGCACAACAACAAAGAGTTTTAAAGGACCCTTGTAATAGGCTATCAAGCCAGGCTTGGAAGCCAGGTGTATTCACCTGAAACCCCGGGTTAACCTGCCTTCATCAAGTAAGACACTCCGTCACATCCCTAGCTTCTGGTAATGCACTAGGCTAGACCTCATGTGAGCATCATGTTTAAATTCAAATGAAATTGAATTGAGGAATTTTCAAAGCCTCAGAAGACCTTTAAAAATAACCAACATTTAAATTTCATCAAATGAGTCCAAGAAAATGTTCCTGTTATTCCATGGAAATATTGGTGAGAGGTAAAATTTAAACCAATATTTTTGGAGTCACAGAGATATTTATTTTGGCCATTTGAATTAATCCAATAACTATTTGCTTTGGATTTATATTTAATATATATTAAATATGACTCCAAATAATTCTGGAAGTTTGTGAGTGGCTTTGTATATATTTTAGTAAGCCACATAATAAACCACAGAATTTATTAAAATGGTTTAGTATTTTACTAAACTAAAACAAAACAGAACAAAATAGAAAACAATAAATAAAAATAGAAATAGAAAAAGAACAGAAGCCTACCTGGGCCACTTACCTGTAGCTGGCCCAGCTGGCCAGCTCCTCCCGCTGGCCCAGCCCACCGCCGCCCCCCTCCCCTGTCGCCTTCCTCCTCTGCCAGGAGGACGGGCACGCGCCCGGCGCGCGCGGCCACGCGCCCCGGCCACCTCCTCCCTGCCTGGCTGCCTCCTCCTCCCCTGGTCCCTCCCGCGACGCCACGCAGTCCCCGACCCCCTCTCCCTTCTCCCTCTCTCCCGCGTCCTCATCCTCTCCCCGGAACCCACTCCCCCCCCCTCCTCTGTTCTCCTCACCGAGCGGAGCCCGTCGCCGCCGCTCGCCATAACCACGGCCACCGGGCCTCCCTCGCTCCCCCCGACTAGCCCAGAGGCTCCGCCTCGACCCCCTCTTCCCTCTCCACCGACCCACGGCCCTCCGGAAGCCCTGCAACGCCGCCACCATCGCCGTTCCGTCGCCGGCCACCGAAGCTCACCGCTGGCGATTCGCCGCCTCCGACGCCTCCCCGAGCTCCCCGAGGCCACCGTCGCAACCCCTGTGAGCTCCACTCCGTTTCCCCTCCTCCATTTTGTTCGTTCCCGTGCCGTAGCACCCCGGCCACATTCCCGAGCGCCGCCGTCCGCCATGGACGCCGGGCATGGCACTGACGCGCTGCTGCGGCCAGTCCGACGAGCCTAGCGTGCTCCTAGCTGCCCCAGGAGTCCGCATAGCCCTCAGCCAGCCCCCTAGCGCCCCGTAACCTCGCTCCGCCCAAACCCGAGCTCCGGCAGCCGCCGCGGCCCCCACTCCGGCGAGCTCCGGCCACCCCGCGCCTCCCGCATGCCTCCTTTGGATGCGCGCAAGCAAGGGCAACCCTCTGGTGCCCTTGGCTTGGCCCAAAACCCCTCGCAGCGCCACTCCGGCGAGCTCCCGCCGCAGTTTTGGTCGTCGCCGGCCGAACTCCGGCGACTGCCGACGTGGCACGCCTAATTAGCACTAATGACGCCTAAACACCCCCCCCCACAGCCACTGACAGTGGGCCCCGTAGTGGGTCAAAGCCCGGGTCAACGCGGGATTAGCCCCTGTGTCACTGACGTGTGGACCCCACACGTCAGGTTTGACCCGAGCCGGCCCCTGTTGACTTGCTGACGTCATGCCAACGTCATGCTGACGCAGTAATGTTTTCTGGATTTAATTTAATTCAGGAAATTTCAGAAAATGCCCTAACTTCAATAAATCATAGAAATTCAACCGTAACTCCAAATTAAATAAATCATATATGAAAAATTATCAGAAAAATTCAAGGAATCCATCTGTACCATTTTCATGCATGTTAGAACAACTTATAGCTGCTGTTTAGCACAAATCATATTAAATGGCATTTGAATAATCACATATGGAGTTTGAATTTGAATCTTGTATTCAAACCAACTTCATTTAATCTGTTGCTAGTTGCATTAGCCCAAAACACATTCATTTTGCCATGTCATGATCATGCATCATATTGTGCATTGCATTGATTGTGTTCCCTTCTGTGTTGCCGGTATTTGTCCCCTCTCGATAGACGTGATACCGATGATGCGATCGTTGACACTGATGAAGACTCAATGCTATCTTCAGAAGTGCCAGGCAAGCAAAACCCCCTTGTTCATTCCGATACAATCCTACTCTCTCGCTCCTGCTCTCTTTTACTGCATTAGGACAACATCGATTCATCTGTTACTTGCTGCGGTAGCTGAACCCCTTTATCCTTTGCATGACCTGTCATTGCCACAGTAAATAGATGAAACCCACTAGCATGAGTAGGAGTTGTTTGAGCCCTGTTGTGCCTACTCATTCATGCTTGCTTGTCATGCCTGCTACTGCTTAGAGTTGAGTCAGGTCTGATTCATCGGGGATGAATCAGAGGCGTGCAAACATGTCCTACTGTGTGTGAGCTAAGTGTGTGAACACGTTTTGGTAAAGGTAGCGGTGAGAGGCCATGTAGGAGTACATGGTGGGTTGTCTCATTGCAGCCGTCCTCAGGAACTGAGTTCTGTGTTTGCGATCCATGATTCAGCTACTACCATACATTGGGCCCTGAAATATGACCCCGCTCGACTTCTTATTCACCCTCGTCCTCTGTCCAGGAGTTGCAAGTAGTTTCTGGTGTTTGTAGTATGCTGGAGGCCGTGGACAGCGCTGACCGTAGGGGTGGGCTGTGATGCGGTAGGCACGTGGCCGGGTGTACCGGATGCCCATTTGGTATCTCGGGAACCCTGTTCACATCGTTTGGGGCTGTGAGCGAAACTTCGGCCGGATCTCCTCATGGATGGAACCCGAATAGGCGATAAACCTGGACTAGAGACTTGAGTGTTTAGGTAGGTCGTGGTCTACACCCACGTCGGCTTTCGCTTGAAGTCTGCCGAGCACATGTCGTGTGCAGACGCTAAGTGGTGGAAACATGTATGAAGAAGTACACCCCTGCAGGGTTAACATCATCTATTCGAATAGCCGTGTCCACGGAAAAGGACTTCTGGGTTGCTTATATCAGTTCATAGACAAGTGAAAGTGGATACTCTAAAATACGCAAGATAAGCGTGAGTGCTATGGATGGCGTTCTCGTAGGGAGACGGGAGCGGATCCATAGTGGTGTATTGATATGGTGAATATGTGGACTCGTGTGCGCCACCTCAAAAGAGTTACTTGCAGTCGTAGTTCAGGTTAGCCACCGAGTCAAAGCTGGCTTGCTGCAGTTAAACCCCACCATCCCTTTGTTGATAATGATGCATATGTAGATAGTTCTGATGTAAGTCTTGCTGGGTACATTTGTACTCACGTTTGCCTATTTTATGTTTTTGCAGAGAGACTTCAGTCTCACTAGTAATTTCGCGTGGTCTTCGACGTTTAGCTTGTTACCTCAGCTACGATCTTGAGCCCTCGGCAGGATCTGGTAGATAGTCAGGCTTCTCAGCCTTTTTCATTTATAGATGTCTGTACTCAGACATGATAGCTTCCGCTTGTGCTTTGATTGGTATGCTCTGATTGTTGGGTCATGAGACCCATGTTTGTAATATCTCGCTCCTCGGAGCCTATTGAATAAATACTTGAGTCGTAGAGTCATTTTGTGATGCCATGTTGTATTGCACATATCGAGCATATTGTGTGTATGTTAATGAAATGCTTGGTATGTGTGGGATCTGACTATCTAGTTGTTTATCTTTAGTAGCCTCTCTTACCGGGAAATGTCTCCTAGTGTTTCCATTGAGCCTTGGTAGCTTGCTACTGCTCCGGAACACTTAGGCTGGCCGGCATGTGTCCTTCTTCGTTCCTGTGTCTGTCCCTTCGGGGAAATGTCACGCGATGAATACCGGAGTCCTGTTAGCCCGCTACAGCCCGGTTCACCGGAGTCCTGCTAGCCCAGTGCTACAGCCTGGATTCACTCGTTGATGACCGACACGTTCGATGCTGGGTCATGGATGCCTGTCCCTGTAAGTCTGTGCCACTTTGGGTTTACGACTAGCCATGTCAGCCCGGGCTCCTTATCATATGGATGCTAGCGACACCGTCATATACGTGTGCCAAAAGGCGCAAACGGTCCCGGGCTAAGGTAAGGCGACACCCGTGGGAATACCGTGCGTGAGGCCGCAAAGTGATATGAGGTGTTACATGCTAGATCGATGTGACATTGAGTCGGGGTCCTGACAGCGTTGGTATCAGAGCTTGACTGCCTGTAGGATTACCAAGCCAAACTGGTCGATGTTGAGTCTAGAAATTCTTTAGTTATATGTAGGGGAATTGATTGTGGGATGGAACGTAAGGCTCTTTTTACTCCTTTACCTGATGCCCTTCTGATCTGAGTCATCTTATCTTTCCTACGGGGATTAAGAACTAGGCTATCTCTTCTTTCTATCAGGATCACGTGTTACTAATCCGTAGACTTATAAGATTGTTGGATTTAAGTCTCAGTTCAGTTCCTACTACTTCCGTATGTTAATTGTTGATCTCGAAACCTTGATATTGTGCTTCTGAGTGGTTATGCCACCATTTTTGTGAATGTCCCAAATCTTTCTGAGCATTTACAGCCGTTATGCTGTCCGAGTCATCCCAGGTTTCTAAGTAGTCTGATGCATTTGCAAATCCTTTCTTCCCGTTTCAATGTTCCTTTGGGCCAGATTAACCACACTAATCGGTGAGTTGAGGTACTCTGTTGCCTCGACAAATATGTTGGAGATATTATTATGACCCTAGGTGTCCTAGGGGATCATCTAGTAATTTAGCCATGATTTGTGTTTCCAGTGTGATGATTCTGGCCATCATTCTCGAAAGCATCCCGTGATGCTACTTAGTAGTAGGTATTCTACCCCTTGGGTTTGAACCCGAGATTCACTCTACTTACTTCATGTTGATAGGGTTTGCTAGTTCCTTTAGGATATTAGTAACCTTTGTGATAGTCCTCGAGGTTCGTGGTACATCCTTCTTCCAATTACCATGAACCATTCTTGGCAGAAGTTCTTCTGAACCAAAAGATGACAACAAGAGTGCTCTCGATGAGTTCTCCATTATATATTGTGACCCTGCCAGTTCTACTTTCTGCATGGGTTATTCGGAAGAAACTTGTTGAACTTGGTTCGACATACTAATCTATGCATCCACAACTCAGAAAGTTATATGTTCCTTTGAGTTGTCCCTCTTTAGTTGTCTTCTGGCCCTCGTCTATCAATTGATAGTCAAGAGTATGCGTGCATTCGTTCGTCGATGCCTATTACCCTTGTGGTCCGCCAAGCCATTCTATTTTAGAATGAATAGGAGAAACAAACTCCAGTACCTCATCCATATCTAGGATTGGGTCAAAGTAGTTGTATTCCGCAGATCAAATGCAAATCCAGCTTTTGTTTTGTTCTACCTTGGAGTATTACCTTATTTGATATCGAGATTGTTATAGGAATTGCACACCATCCTATGAACTCTTGGTACAGTGATACTTCTTGCCATCATTGCTCATTCCTCGGATCCTGTGTTATTGTAACCGGAATGCCGACAAATGAATTATGGTGTATGAAGTCAATACTGCTAGCAACTCTATTGCTTGGTAGTTAAATGGACGATAACCTCGTTCTTAGCGTGTTGATTGTTGAATCGTCACCCTAAGACTGATTGTGCTACCTAGTCCCTATTTCTGGTGCACTCCTCGGCCAATGAGTTAGGAGTTATTTCAAGTCCTCACTCATTTGATCATGTCGTCTTGCCCTCAAAAGCGAGATTGTTCTCGAGCTTAGTAACATATCGGTGGTTCGTGATTTTCTGAATATCTTCTCGGAAGTACTACCAGGTTGTCACCTGACCGCTATGTTGAGCTCGTGATCAAGTTGGTTTCTTGTGAACCACCTTCTCTCCAAGAATCGGTGTTAGATATCCCTGAGCTAGTTGGTTAAGCTACACGACAACTTGGAGGGTTGGAAGATAAAAGCTTGCCTGACTTAGTTCGTTCCAAAGGGATATTCTTGTGTAGTGTGTGTTGAAGAAAGATGATATCTTCATCGATTGGTCCCTGTGATCAGTTGTTGGACCTATTGTCTTATCAATCCTTTGATTTGAGTGTGGGCTATCGTCAAATCAAATCAGTACCAATGATGCTCGTAATGTTGTCTTATTCGTGGTTGATCCCTCGAGCATACACCATTACATCTTTGGTCTGACCAATGCTATCATCGTGTTCACACGATGGTGGAAGTCCAGTGATATGGAAATTCCGATGAGTTGTTGTTGAACCCATTGACAACATTCTTATCTTCCCCATGATTTTGTTGAACATTAAGCTAGTGTTGGAAACTTTTGAAAGCATTTCTTCATGCTAACTCATGAAGTATTTGTTTGATGAAAGGAGTGACTTCCTCTTATACACGTGCATTTGGTGAAAGTTGCCGCCGTGGATTTGAGAAAGTTAGTTTTGCTTTCTTTGGAATCATTCCAAATTAGTCATGCACACGTGCGAAAAATGCTGTGGTTTGAAGACTTGCAACCTTCAATCTATATGTATCCCTAGCACACCAAGCCACTGATTGATTTGTTCAAGGAGAAGAAGTTCCTTCTTAAGAGTATACCTTATGCAAGGATTTTGATATCCTCGTTGATGGTTCCTCACCTGAACTCGGTAGTGTTTTGTTGTAAGACTACCATGTGATAATGTTTTGTCTGGGACAACGTGTTCACATGTTTGTAGCAGAACCAGCTCATGTTTTGGAGCTTACTATCGTAGTTCATTTCCCGAGAATCTCGCAACGTCATCTCGTCGATTTGTGTTGCAAACTTTCGTTTTCCTTCCTAGACTCGATGAGTCTGGAATATCCTGACACCAACCAGATCTGAATCTCAGGCAGATATGATGGTTGGAACATTTCCCCAAGAACTATAATATTGGTTCCTCGATAACCGGTAAAGTGGATGTCATGGCCAACACACCCAGCCGGAAGACCCGTTATTGTAGTATCTTGTTTGAGGAAGTTGGCCACCTCCCCATAAGGATTTCGTAGGATTTACCTCCGTAACTGTTCCTTATGGATTCTATTGCTTCCGAAGTTCGACCTTTACTTGATGTTCTAGTTATCAAACCATATCTATGAATGGGTTACACTAGCACATCAAGGAGAACATTAGAAGCGGAGTGCTAAATGTCTCTCGGTCGATCATCCAGATTTTGTTCCTTGGCTTCGCTAAGGTGTAATCTGAGAAGTGTTATCTTCCTTTGCATCTGCATCATCCATCATCATTCATCGTGGTAGCAAGTTGTGTGGCCAGGATCCTTGACACGGATGTTGGTAAAACCTTGATGAATGTGGAAATGCTTAAGTTCTTGAGAGCACGCACAAGCGCTACGTGTTATCATCGGCACTAACCGGGATTGCTCTCAGTTTCCTCGGCAATGCTATGATCTTTTCAAACAGTGAATTCACCCTCTGTTGTTGGGTTCTTCCCCAGTTACCAGAATCATTCCCAGCATTTGCATTTTGTTCCTAGCTTGCACCGTCAATGTGCCATTCTACCATGGGTCTCTTCCATTTCCGGTGGTAAGCAAATTCATCCATTACGTTGTCTTCAACAAGGTAATCCACATCATCCAAGTCCGAGTATGCCATTCTACCGACCCCCGCCAATCGATTGCTGTGATTTGCCTTAGGCTGATATAGAGAGTCTCAATGATCTCTATATCAAAGGTAATTCTTTTTGCCACTTAAGGGGATATATCTTCGAGTCACCTTCCCTAAGGTGCATCATTATGGTGTCATGTCAACTTAACTCCTCGCTACGTTGACAATCGTTTACCACCTTCTTAAGTGTGGAATTATTGTCCACCTAGTGAACCTTCGTCATCCGTTTCTTTCCACCCCTCTTGATGTGTATCTCGTGTCTCAACCCGAGAGATGGTTCTATGTCTCATTCCGGGAGTTAATCCTGAGTTGTTCGATCTTCGAGAAGACCGATCCTTCCAGAGTTTTCCTTTCCTCTTCTTGTCATGATTAGCTGGAGTTCTCAGAGCAAGACGACAAGACAAAGATGGTGTTCAAATCAACGTTCATTTGAAGTGCAACCGGGATCGTGAAGATTATACTAGTTTGCGTTTCCCTTTCAGCCTACCCTACGCCTAAATCTCGAGACGAGATTCTTGTTTAGTGGGGGTGAGTTGTCACATCCCTAGCTTCTGGTAATGCACTAGGCTAGACCTCATGTGAGCATCATGTTTAAATTCAAATGAAATTGAATTGAGGAATTTTCAAAGCCTCAGAAGACCTTTAAAAATAACCAACATTTAAATTTCATCAAATGAGTCCAAGAAAATGTTCCTGTTATTCCATGGAAATATTGGTGAGAGGTAAAATTTAAACCAATATTTTTGGAGTCACAGAGATATTTATTTTGGCCATTTGAATTAATCTAATAACTATTTGCTTTGGATTTATATTTAATATATATTAAATATGACTCCAAATAATTCTGGAAGTTTGTGAGTGGCTTTGTATATATTTTAGTAAGCCACATAATAAACCACAGAATTTATTAAAATGGTTTAGTATTTTACTAAACTAAAACAAAACAGAACAAAATAGAAAACAATAAATAAAAACAGAAATAGAAAAAGAACAGAAGCCTACCTGGGCCACTTACCTCTAGCCGGCCCAGCTGGCCAGCTCCTCCCGCTGGCCCAGCCCACCGCCGCCCCCCTCCCCTGTCGCCTTCCTCCTCTGCCGGGAGGACGGGCACGCGCCCGGCGCGCGCGGCCACGCGCCCCGGCCACCTCCTCCCTGCCTGGCTGCCTCCTCCTCCCCTGGTCCCTCCCGCGACGCCACGCAGTCCCCGACCCCCTCTCCCTTCTCCCTCTCTCCCACGTCCTCATCCTCTCCCCGGAACCCACTCCCCCCCCTCCTCTGTTCTCCTCACCGAGCGGAGCCCGTCGCCGCCGCTCGCCATAACCACGGCCACCGGGCCTCCCTCGCTCCCCCCCGACTAGCCCAGAGGCTCCGCCTCGACCCCCTCTTCCCTCTCCACCGACCCACGGCCCTCCGGAAGCCCTGCAACGCCGCCACCATCGCCGTTCCGTCGCCGGCCACCGAAGCTCACCGCTGGCGATTCGCCGCCTCCGACGCCTCCCCGAGCTCCCCGAGGCCACCGTCGCAACCCCTGTGAGCTCCACTCCGTTTCCCCTCCTCCATTTTGTTCGTTCCCGTGCCGTAGCACCCCGGCCACATTCTCGAGCGCCGCCGTCCGCCATGGACGCCGGGCATGGCACTGACGCGCTGCTGCGGCCAGTCCGACGAGCCTAGCGTGCTCCTAGCTGCCCCAGGAGTCCGCATAGCCCCTCAGCCAGCCCCCTAGCGCCCCGTAACCTCGCTCCGCCCAAACCCGAGCTCCGGCAGCCGCCGCGGCCCCCACTCCGGCGAGCTCCGGCCACCCCGCGCCTCCCGCATGCCTCCTTTGGATGCGCGCAAGCAAGGGCAACCCTCTGGTGCCCTTGGCTTGGCCCAAAACCCCTCGCAGCGCCACTCCGGCGAGCTCCCGCCGCAGTTTTGGTCGTCGCCGGCCGAACTCCGGCGACTGCCGACGTGGCACGCCTAATTAGCACTAATGACGCCTAAACACCCCCCCCACAGCCACTGACAGTGGGCCCCGTAGTGGGTCAAAGCCCGGGTCAACGCGGGATTAGCCCCTGTGTCACTGACGTGTGGACCCCACACGTCAGGTTTGACCCGAGCCGGCCCCTGTTGACTTGCTGACGTCATGCCAACGTCATGCTGACGCAGTAATGTTTTCTGGATTTAATTTAATGCAGGAAATTTCAGAAAATGCCCTAACTTCAATAAATCATAGAAATTCAACCGTAACTCCAAATTAAATAAATCATATATGAAAAATTATCAGAAAAATTCAAGGAATCCATCTGTACCATTTTCATGCATGTTAGAACAACTTATAGCTGCTGTTTAGCACAAATCATATTAAATGGCATTTGAATAATCACATATGGAGTTTGAATTTGAATCTTGTATTCAAACCAACTTCATTTAATCTGTTGCTAGTTGCATTAGCCCAAAACACATTCATTTTGCCATGTCATGATCATGCATCATATTGTGCATTGCATTGATTGTGTTCCCTTCTGTGTTGCCGGTATTTGTCCCCTCTCGATAGACGTGATACCGATGATGCGATCGTTGACACTGATGAAGACTCAATGCTATCTTCAGAAGTGCCAGGCAAGCAAAACCCCCTTGTTCATTCCGATACAATCCTACTCTCTCGCTCCTGCTCTCTTTTACTGCATTAGGACAACATCGATTCATCTGTTACTTGCTGCGGTAGCTGAACCCCTTTATCCTTTGCATGACCTGTCATTGCCACAGTAAATAGATGAAACCCACTAGCATGAGTAGGAGTTGTTTGAGCCCTGTTGTGCCTACTCATTCATGCTTGCTTGTCATGCCTGCTACTGCTTAGAGTTGAGTCAGGTCTGATTCATCGGGGATGAATCAGAGGCGTGCAAACATGTCCTACTGTGTGTGAGCTAAGTGTGTGAACACGTTTTGGTAAAGGTAGCGGTGAGAGGCCATGTAGGAGTACATGGTGGGTTGTCTCATTGCAGCCGTCCTCAGGAACTGAGTTCTGTGTTTGCGATCCATGATTCAGCTACTACCATACATTGGGCCCTGAAATATGACCCCGCTCGACTTCTTATTCACCCTCGTCCTCTGTCCAGGAGTTGCAAGTAGTTTCTGGTGTTTGTAGTATGCTGGAGGCCGTGGACAGCGCTGACCGTAGGGGTGGGCTGTGATGCGGTAGGCACGTGGCCGGGTGTACCGGATGCCCATTTGGTATCTCGGGAACCCTGTTCACATCGTTTGGGGCTGTGAGCGAAACTCCGGCCGGATCTCCTCATGGATGGAACCCGAATAGGCGATAAACCTGGACTAGAGACTTGAGTGTTTAGGTAGGTCGTGGTCTACACCCACGTCGGCTTTCGCTTGAAGTCTGCCGAGCACATGTCGTGTGCAGACGCTAAGTGGTGGAAACATGTATGAAGAAGTACACCCCTGCAGGGTTAACATCATCTATTCGAATAGCCGTGTCCACGGAAAAGGACTTCTGGGTTGCTTATATCAGTTCATAGACAAGTGAAAGTGGATACTCTAAAATACGCAAGATAAGCGTGAGTGCTATGGATGGCGTTCTCGTAGGGAGACGGGAGCGGATCCATAGTGGTGTATTGATATGGTGAATATGTGGACTCGTGTGCGCCACCTCAAAAGAGTTACTTGCAGTCGTAGTTCAGGTTAGCCACCGAGTCAAAGCTGGCTTGCTGCAGTTAAACCCCACCATCCCTTTGTTGATAATGATGCATATGTAGATAGTTCTGATGTAAGTCTTGCTGGGTACATTTGTACTCACGTTTGCCTATTTTATGTTTTTGCAGAGAGACTTCAGTCTCACTAGTAATTTCGCGTGGTCTTCGACGTTTAGCTTGTTACCTCAGCTACGATCTTGAGCCCTCGGCAGGATCTGGTAGATAGTCAGGCTTCTCAGCCTTTTTCATTTATAGATGTCTGTACTCAGACATGATAGCTTCCGCTTGTGCTTTGATTGGTATGCTCTGATTGTTGGCTCATGAGACCCATGTTTGTAATATCTCGCTCCTCGGAGCCTATTGAATAAATACTTGAGTCGTAGAGTCATTTTGTGATGCCATGTTGTATTGCACATATCGAGCATATTGTGTGTATGTTAATGAAATGCTTGGTATGTGTGGGATCTGACTATCTAGTTGTTTATCTTTAGTAGCCTCTCTTACCGGGAAATGTCTCCTAGTGTTTCCATTGAGCCTTGGTAGCTTGCTACTGCTCCGGAACACTTAGGCTGGCCGGCATGTGTCCTTCTTTATTCCTGTGTCTGTCCCTTCGGGGAAATGTCACGCGATGAATACCGGAGTCCTGTTAGCCCGCTACAGCCCGGTTCACCGGAGTCCTGCTAGCCCAGTGCTACAGCCTGGATTCACTCGTTGATGACCAACACGTTCGATGCTGGGTCATGGATGCCTGTCCCTGTAAGTCTGTGCCACTTTGGGTTTACGACTAGCCATGTCAGCCCGGGCTCCTTATCATATGGATGCTAGCGACACCGTCATATACGTGTGCCAAAAGGCGCAAACGGTCCCGGGCTAAGGTAAGGCGACACCCGTGGGAATACCGTGCGTGAGGCCGCAAAGTGATATGAGGTGTTACATGCTAGATCGATGTGACATCGAGTCGGGGTCCTGACAGCGTCCAGGTAATCCTGGTATGACCCGCCGAACGTTTGACAAGTCAATCTTGTACAGACCCTGAACTTGTCAAAGTTAAAATGACGATAGGATAATGTGAGGTCCATCTTAAAACGCTTTGTGAAATGGTTTAACTCAGTGGCCTGGCAGCCCATGAAAAGCCTCGAATTTGGGCCTAGCGGCCCTTGAAAAGCCTCGACTACAAGTTTTTAATTTTGCTTTTATTTGTCAAAGTTTTTTCTCTTTTGATAAGGTTTTGAGGTATACCGACGTCTATTGGCCCGGCCTGACTATAAGTCATCAATATAACATAAACCGGTGTTTCTTAACCCGGCTTGGCTTTCAACTATAAGTTGTTAGTACACAACCAATTATAAGCCAGTGTTTATTAACCCGGCCTGGGTTTGACTATAAGTCGCCAGGATGATCATTCGGTGTTTATTATAACCCGACATGGCTTCTTATAAACCAGCACAGCATGGTGGGAGTTGTCAGCACTCAAGATTTGGGGCATCACCCTTACTACAAGAAAGTTGGTAAACCAACGATGTGATCCAATATCACAGGTATGATGTGTTTCATATTTCATTATCTTTACAGCCTTGGTTATAAACCTGGGTTATATGTTGGGCATTATGACCCGTCCGGAGGTAAACCGCCAGGACACTTTAAACTTGTTATATGCAGAAATAGGTTGAATAAAGCATGATTATAAATCGTCGGCGTTTATTAACCCGGCTTGGCTTTCGACTATAAGTTGCCACTATGATGATAAATTATCCAGTGTTTATTAACCCGGACTGGCTTGGGATTATAAGTCGCCAGTATATATTTGGATTGCGCCATTGGAATCATGCGCTCATAAATCATTGGATTAAATTATTCAAATCTTCAAATAGCCAACATGGCTGGATTTTATTATGGTTATCAGTAACCAGTATTGTGATTAAGGTTTTCAAAGTTGCTTTAGCGCAATGGCTGTTATATTATCAATGGATATGCTTTATTCTACAATTGAAGGAATAGTCCCGAGTCACTGCAGGCTTATGATCCGGCACTTGGGGGCTACATTATTCAAATTGAGATTACGTCAAATATGCAAGTCCCATGTCACTGCCAGCATGCACCATGGCACTTGGGGGCTAATGCAAAGTCATTTCTTGCTCATCTTATTGAAGACCCGACTCATCACATCATAATGAGCCGGCCCTGGGGGCTACCAATTGCTCATGTCAACAATTCAAGGTACACAAGTTAAATCCATTAACTGAAGGGTCCATTGCTCAGTTGGTAAAGCACAAAGCTCTTAACCTTGTGGACGTGGGTTCAAGCCCTACGATGGAGGTTACATTATAAGATTTATTTTCATTAAAGTATATATCAAGTCCCCGCTCATTATTTCATAATGATCCGGCCCTTGGGGGCTACACATCACTGCTCAAATCTACATGATTATATTTACAAAGTCCCTGCTCATTATTGCATAATGACCCAACCCTTGGGGCTACACTGGTTGAAGTTTTTATGAGCATAAGGCAATTTCAAGTCCCAGGTTGCTGCAAGCATGACAACCCGACACTTGGGGGCTACAAAATATGGAATATTCAGTTTTTACTAGTGACTGGGATGAACAACATGGATTTCTTCAAAAGTGGCAGTATTTATATTCAAGCAAGTCTTAAGCCATCACTTTGTTTCTGCTCAAGACTTGGGGGCTACAGGTATTATATTATTATCAAAGAAATGTTTTCAAATTCTCTGTTTTGAGCAAACTAGATTGACCCGGCGTCACCAATCATTATGACCCTGTGTGTGCAACCCGGCATCATTAACAATCATGAACCGGCGTTGGCAACAATCATGAACTGGCGTTGGCAACAATCATGACCCGGAATTATCAGTTTTATAACCTGACAATGGTGGTAATCATAAATTGGCAAGTTTTACATCTTCAAGTCGGCTGGATATCAGTTGAATATTTCAGAGACTAATATTTTTGTCAAGTCAGAGCATTGAAGGCCAATTCAAATGAATTCTTTATTTACAAAATATCTTCTACAAGCAAATTGATTATGAAACTGGTCTATTGACTCGGATTTTTTAGAAGGAAGAAATGACAAGGATTTAAGGATGATCAAGTGCCGGTTTATAAGAATATTTAACCCGGAGCACAAGCCGCCAAATTTGTTCTTGTGTTTATATTGCAGATCGGTTTAACATGGATAAATCCAAATTAAACTGGGGGCTAATGTCGGGGATATACCCCGCGGTGTAACCCGGCCGGACTAGACGACTCACTAAGTGACCCGCCCGAGCCCGGCGACTCATGAGTGACCCAGCGAGTGGGTCAGAGGAACGACAAGACCCGGTGGCACAGAAGGCGGTTTATGGAAGGCCAGATCACGCTATGGTGGGCCGGTTTATGAGGAAAGCACAAGGAATATTTTCCTACAAAGGAAGCAAGACTAGGACTCCACTTGTAATAGAGTAAACCTAATCCAACTAGGACTAGTCATGTAAACCGCCCCTTCAACATATATAAGGAGGGGCAGGGCTCCCCAAAGAGGGACAAGCAAGAAGAAAAAATATCTAGGGCTAGACACAAAGAGCCGGTTTACGGCGACTCCCTCGTGATGATAATGAGACCTATCCACATACAGCATGTAGGGCTATTACCGGATGATATTCCCCGGGGCCCGAAGCTATCTAAATCTTTGTCTTGTGTGTTGATCCGCCATGCGTCTCTCGTCCCACTCAACCCCTCTCAAGCTGCCACATAGATGTGTTGGCCTCGCTACTAAGTCCTGACACGAAGGACATCTGTCGTGACAAAACCACGACAATTTGGTACACCCAAGGCATTCCTACGGTATTCGGGAGTTACACAATCTCATGGTCTAAGGAAATGATACTTGACATTAGAAAAGCTTTAGCAAACGAACTACACGATCTTGTGCTATGCTTAGGATTGGGTCTTGTCCATCACATCATTCTCCTAATGATGTGATCCCGTTATCAATGACATCCAATGCCCATGGTCAGGAAACCATAACCATCTATTGATCAACGAGCTAGTCAACTAGAGGCTCACTAGGGACATGTTGTGGTCTATGTATTCACACACATGTATTATGGTTTCCGGTCAATACAATTATAGCATGAACAATAGACAATTATCATGAACAAGGAAATATAATAATACTCATTTTATTATTGCCTCTAGGGCATATTTCCAACAGTCTCCCACTTGCACTAGAGTCAATAATCTAGTTACATTGTGATGAATCAAACACCCATAGAGTTCTGGCGTTGATGATGTTTTGCTCGTGGGAGAGGTTTAGTCAACGGATCTGCGACATTCAGATCTGTATGCACTTTACAAATATGTATGTCTCCATCTTGAACATTTTCACGAATGGAGTTGAAGCGACGCTTGATATGCCTGGTCTTCTTGTGAAACCTGGGCTCCTTGGCAAGGGCAATAGCTCTAGTGTTGTCACAGAAGAGGGTCATCGGGCCTGACGCATTGGGAATAACTCCTAGGTCGGTAATGAACTCCTTCATCCAGATTGCTTCATGCGCTGCCTCCGAGGCTGCCATGTACTCCGCTTCACATGTAGATCCCGCCACGACGCTTTGCTTGCAACTGCACCAACTTACTGCCCCACCATTCAAAATATACATGTATCCAGTTTGTGACTTGGAGTCATCCAGATCTGTGTCGAAGCTAGCATCGACGTAACCCTTTACGATGAGCTCTTCGTCACCTCCATAAATGAGAAACATATCCTTAGTCCTTTTCAGGTACTTCAGGATATTCTTGACCGTTGTCCAGTGTTCCATGCCAGGATTACTTTGGTACCTCCCTACCAAACTTACGACAAGATTTACATCAGGTCTGGTACACAGCATGGCATACATAATAGACCCTATGGCTGAGGCATAGGGGATGACACTCATCTTTTCTCTATCTTCTGTCGTGGTCGGGCTTTGAGCCGAGCTCAATTTCACACCTTGCAATATAGACAAGAACCCCTTCTTGGTCTGATCCATATTAAACTTCTTCAATATCTTATCAAGGTATGTGCTTTGTGAAAGACCTACGAGGCGTCTCGATCTATCTCTATAGATCTTGATGCCTAATATGTAAGCAGCTTCTCCAAGGTCCTTCATTGAAAAACACTTATTCAAGTAGGCCTTTATGCTTTCCAAAAGTTCTATATCATTTCCCATCAATAGTATGTCATCCGCATATAATATGAGAAATGCTACAGAGCTCCCACTCACTTTCTTGTAAACGCAGGCTTCTTCATAAGTCTACATAAACCCAAACGCTTTGATCATTTCATTAAAGTGTTCCAACTCCGAGATGCTTGCACAAGCACATAGATGGAGCGCTGGAGCTTGCATGCCTTGTTAGCATTCTTAGGATTGACAAAACCTTCCGGCTGCATCATATACAACTCTTCCTTAAGGAAACCGTTAAGGAATGCCATTTTGACGTCCATTTGCCATATTTCATAATCATAGAATGTGGCAATTGCTAACATGATTCGGACGGACTTCAGCTTCGCTACGGGTGAGAAGGTCTCATCGTAGTCAACCCCTTGAACTTGTCGATAACCCTTAGCGAAAAGCCGAGCCTTATAGATGGTCACATTACCATCCGCGTCTGTCTTCTTCTTAAAGATCCATTTATTTTCTACAGCTCGCCGATCATCGGGCAAGTCTGTTAAAGTCCATACTTTGTTTTCATACATGGATCCTATCTCGGATTTCATGGATTCAAGCCATTTGTTGGAATCTGGGCCCGCCGTCGCTTCTTCATAGTTCGAAGGTTCACCGTTGTCTAACAACATGATTTCCAGGACAGGGTTGCCATACCATTCTAGTGTGGAACGTGTCCTTGTGGACCTACGAAGTTCAGTAGCAACTTGATCTGAAGTACCTTGATCATCATCATTAACTTCCTCTCTAGTCGATGCAGGCACCACAGAAACATCTTCCTAAGCTGCGCTACTTTCCGGTTCAAGAGGCAGTACTTTGTCAAGTTCCACTTTCCTCCCACTTACTTCTTTCGAGAGAAACTCTTTCTCCAGATAGGATCCGTTCTTGGCAACAAAGATCTTGCCTTCGGATCTGAGGTAGAAGGTATACCCAATGGTTTCCTTAGGGTATCCTATGAAGATGCATTTTTCCGACTTGGGTTCGAGCTTTTTAGGTTGAAGTTTCTTGACATAAGCATTGCATCCCCAAACTTTTAAAAACGACAGCTTAGGTTTCTTCCCAAACCATAATTCATACGGTGTCGTCTCAACGGATTTAGACGGTGCCCTATTTAAAGTGAATGTAGCTGTCTCTAAAGCATAACCCCAAAATGATAGCGGTAAATCGGTAAGAGACATCATAGATCGCACCATATCCAATAGAGTGCGATTACGATGTTCGGACACACTGTTACGCTGAGGTGTTCCAGGCGGCGTGAGTTGTGAAACCATTCCACATTTCCTTAAGTGCGTACCAAACTCGTGACTCAAATATTCTCCCCCATGATTTGATCGTAAGAACTTTATTTTCCTGTCACGTTGATTCTCTACCTCACTCTGAAATTCCTTGAACTTTTCAAAGGTCTCAGACTTGTGTTTCATTAAGTAGACATACCCACATATACTTAAGTCATCAGTGAGGGTGAGAACATAATGACAGCCACCGCGAGCCTCAACGCTCATTGGACCGCACACATCAGTATGTATGATTTCCAACAAGTTGGTTGCTCGCTCCATTGTTCTGGAGAATGGGGTCTTGGTCATTTTGCCCATGAGGCATGGTTCACACGTGTCAAATGATTCATAATCAAGAGACTCCAAAAGTCCAACTGCATGGAGCTTCTTCATGCGTTTGACACCAATGTGACCAAGGCGGCAATGCCACAAGTATGTGGGACTATCATTATTAACCTTACATCTTTTGGATTCACACTATGAATATGAGTAACATCACGTTCGAGATTCAATAAGAATAAACCATTGACCAGCGGGGCATGACCATAAAACATATCTCTCATATAAATAGAAGAACCATTATTCTCGGATTTAAATGAGTAGCCATATCGCATTAAACGTGATCCAGATACAATGTTCATGCTCAAAGCTGGCACTAAATAACAATTATTGAGGTTTAAAACTAATCCCGCAGGTAAATGTAGAGGCAGCGTGCCGACGGTGATCACATCGACCTTGGAACCATTCCCGACGTGCATCGTCACCTCGTCCTTCGCCAGTCTTTGCTTATTCTGCAGCTCTTGTTTTGAGTTACAAATATGAGCAACCGCACCGGTATAAAATACCCAGGAGCTACTACGAGTGCTGGTAAGGTACATATCAATAACATGTATATCATATATACCTTTGGTATTGCCGGCCTTCTTATCCGCTAAGTACTTGGGGCAGTTCCGCTTCCAGTGACCGTTTCCCTTGCAATAAAAGCACTCAGTCTCAGGTCTGGGTCCATGCTTTGGCTTCTTCCCGGCAACTGGCTTACCGGGCGCGGCAACTCCCTTGCCGTCCTTCTTGAAGTTCTTCTTACCCTTGCCTTTCTTGAAACTAGTGGTTTTATTGACCATCAACACTTGATGTTCCTTTTTGATCTCCACCTCCGCTGATTTCAGCATTGAATATACCTCAGGAATGGTTTTCTCCATCCCCTGCATATTGAAATTCATCACAAAGCTCTTGTAGCTAGGTGGAAGCGACTGAAGGATTCTGTCAATGACCGCGTCATCCGGGAGATTAACTCCCAGCTGAGACAAGCGGTTGTGCAACCCAGACATTTTGAGTATGTGCTCGCTGATAGAACTATTCTCCTCTATCTTACAACTGTAGAACTTGTCGGAGACTTCATATCTCTCAACTCGGGCATGAGCTTGGAAAACCATTTTCAGCTCTTGGAACATCTCATATGCCCCGTGCTGCTCAAAACGCTTTTGGAGCCCCGATTCTAAGCTGTAAAGCATGCCGCACTGAACCAGGGAGTAATCATCACTACGCGACTGCCAGGCGTTCATAACGTCTTGAGTTGCTGGGAAAACAGGTGCTTCACCTAGCGGTGCATCAAGGACATATGCTTTCTTGGGAGCTATGAGGATGATCCTCAAGTTACGGACCCAGTCCGTATAGTTGCTACCATTGTCTTTCAGCTTGGTTTTCTCTAGGAACACGTTGAAGTTGAGGGCAACATTAGTGTGGGCCATTTGATCTACAAGACATATTGCAAAGATTTTTATACTAAGTTCATGATAATTAAGTTCATCTAATCAAATTATTTAATGAACTCCCACTCAGATAGACATCCCTCTAGTCATCTAAGTGATACATGATCCGAGTCAACTAGGTCGTGTCCGATCATCACATGAGACGGACTAGTCATCATCGGTGAACATCTTCATGTTGATCGTATCTACTATACGACTCATGTTCGACCTTTCGGTCTCTTGTGTTCCGAGGCCATGTATGTACATGCTAGGCTCGTCAAGTCAACCTAAGTGTTTTGCATGTGTAAATCTGGCTTACACCCGTTGTATTCAAACGTTAGAATCTATCACACCCGATAATCACGTGGTGCTTCGAAACAACGAACCTTCGCAATGGTGCACAATTAGGGGGAACACTTTCTTGAAATTTTAGTGAGGGATCATCTTATTTAAGCTACCGTCATTCTAAGCAAATAAGATGTAAAAAAATGATAAACATCACATGCAATCAAATAGTGACATGATATGACCAATATCATTTTGCTCCTTTTGATCTCCATCTTCGGGGCGCCATGATCATCATCGTCACCGGCATGACACCATGATCTCCATCATCATGATCTCCATCATCGTGTCTTCATGAAGTTGTCTCACCAACTGTTACTTCTACTACTATGGCTAACAGTTAGCAATAAAGTAAAGTAATTACATGGCGTTTTCATTGACTCGCAGGTCATACAATAAATTAAGACAACTCCTATGGCTCCTGCCGGTTGTCATACTCATTGACATGCAAGTCGTGATTCCTATTACAAGAACGTGATCAATCTCATACATCACATATATCATTCATCACATCCTCTTGTCCATATCACATCACACGGCATATGCTGCAAGAACAAGTTAGACGTCCTCTAATTGTTGTTGCAAGTTTTTTTCGTGGCTGCTATAGGTTTCTAGCAAGAACGTTTCTTACGTACGCCAAAACCACAACATGATATGCCAATTGCTATTTACCCTTCATAAGGACCCTTTTCATCGAATCCGATCCGACTAAAGTGGGGGAGACAGACACCCGCTAGCCACCTTATGCAACTAGTGCATTTCAGTCGGTGGAACCTGTCTCATGTAAGCGTACGTGTAAGGTCGGTCCGGGCCACTTCATCCCACGATGCCGTCTAATCAAGATAAGACTAGTAACGACAAGTAAATTGACAAAGTCGACGCCCACAACAACTTGTGTTCTACTCGTGCATAGAAACTACGCATAGACCTAGCTCATGATACCACTTTTGGGGGATCATTGCAGAAATTAAAAAAATTCTATGCATCAACAAGATCAATCTATGGAGAGACTAGCAACGAGAGAGAGGGGAGTGTATCTTCATACCCTTGAAGATCGCGAGACGGAAGCGTTGCAAGAACGCGGATGAAGGAGTCGTACTCGCAGTGATTCAGATTGCGGTTGATTCCGATCTAAGCGCCGAACAACGGCGCCTCCGCATTCAACACAAGTGCAGCACGGGGACGTCTCCTCCTTTTTGATCCGGCAAGGGGGAAGGAGAAGTTGGGGAAGAACTCCGGCAGCACGACGGCGTGGTGGTGGAGCTTGCAGTTCTCCGGCAGGGCTTCGCTAAGCTCAACGGAGGAGGGGAGGTGTTGGAGAGGGGGAGGGCTGCGCCTTGGATGAGGTGTTGCTACCCTCCCTCCTCCCTCTATTTATAGGGCAAATGGGGAAGGGGGTCGGCCCCTCTAGATGGGATCTAGAGGGGGGCGGCGGCCAAGGGGAGGGGGCTTGCCCCCCAAGCCAAGGGGGGCGCCCCCTTTACGGTTTCCCCCAAGCCCTAGGCGCATGGGCCCTAGGGGGGATGGCGCCCAGCCCACTTAGGGGCTGGTTCCCTTCCACATATAGACCATAGGGCCCTCCGGGGCAGGTGTACCCCTCCAGTGGACCCCCGGAACCCCTTCGGTGGTCCCGGTACAATACTAGCAAACCCCCGAATACTTCCGGTGACCGTATGATGACTTCCCATATATAAATCTTCACCTCCAAACCATTCTGGAACTCCTCGTGACGTCTGGGATCTCATCCGGGACTCCGAACAACATTCGGTAACCACATACTATTTCCCATAACAATTCTAGCGTCACGGAACCTTAAGTGTGTAGACCCTACGGGTTCGGGAATCATGCAGACATGACCGAGACAGTTCTCCGGCCAATAACCAATAGCGGGATCTGGATACCCATGTTGTCTCCCACATGTTACACGATGATCTCATTGGATGAACCACGATGTCGGGGATTCAAGCAATCCCGTATACAATTCCCTTTGTCAATCGGTACGTTACTTGCCCGAGATTCGATCGTTGGTATCTCAATACCTCGTTCAATCTCGTTACCGGCAAGTCACTTTACTCGTTCCGTAATGCATGATCCCGTGACCAACTACTTAGTCACATTGAGCTCATTATGATGATGCATTATCGAGTGGGCCCAGAGATACCTCTTCGTCATACGGAGTGACAAATCCCAGTCTCGATTCGTGCCAACCCAACAGACACTTTCGGAGATACCTGTAATGCACCTTTATAGCTACCCAATTACGTTGTGACGTTTGGTACACCCAAAGCATTCCTATGGTATCCGACAATTGCACAATCTCAAGGTCTAAGGAAATGATACTTGACATTAGAAAAGCTTTAGAAAACGAACTACACGATCTTGTGCTATGCTTAGGATTGTGTCTTGTCCATCACATCATTCTCCTAATGATGTGATCCCGTTATCAATGACATCCAATGCCCATGGTCAGGAAACCATAACCATCTGTTGATCAACAAGCTAGTCAACTAGAGGCTCACTAGGGACATGTTGTGGTCTATGTATTCACGCACATGTAGTACGGTTTCCGGTCAATACAATTATAGCATGAGCAATAGACAATTATCATGAACAAGGAAATATAATAATAATCATTTTATTATTGCCTCTAGGGCATATTTTCAATAGTGACACCGTGCTGGGATGAACGAGAAGGACGACACCATGATGGTCCGAGCATGGAGGGGTGGGATGGGGTAGGAGGAGCACATGGTGGAGAAGGAGCGCCTTTGTGGAGAAGAAGACGAGAAAACGCTAGCAACATCCATTTTTCCGTTGTCATGTATGAATGACAAATTGAGTATCGAGTTAAGATATTTTCACACGTTTTGGATGGTGGTGTACTATTGAATTTGATTTAGCAAGTGTCCATCCATGAGCGCCATGAGAAAACAAGTACTACATGGATGCGTTCCCGATGTTCTTTTTCATCAAAATGTGACAAAGTTTAATTACATCTAATGTGCATGCCCTTTTCAGTCTTAAGAACATGTAGCCTGCTTACTTGTCCAACATATGCCCTTCGGTGCAGATTCTAGACCTGCCAGCCTATTTGTCCAATAGGCCAATTGCCTATACAGAATATCTGTCAAGAATTCACTAATGCGACTTATGCAGACATCTTTCATTTGTTTGAGACATATGCAAGAAGAAAAGTGCAGTATTATGAATAAAATATAAGACTAGGATCAGTGTTTCTACAACAACGCAGGTGTGTGTCATGTATTTTTTGTTCATATTACCTTTTCTACCGTTCCCAGTAATCCATGCCTTGCCACATATTCAATTAAATTCTTCTAATTCTGGCTTAGTTACTTCCTCAGCTTCTGTCTGACGAGGACGCGATGGATCCGAGGAAGTTCCTGATGCAGAGATAGCTTTAGAAGAAAGTTTTGCAGCGTGGTGTTTACATGCTGGTGGTACTCTTGGTGGTTTCCATAATCTTATTGCCAACTGAAAAGAAGTAACATAACATTTGTTGGGCTTTATTCATCCATCAGTGCCAAAATATAAAAGGCTGAAAAACAAAAATGAATAGTTATGTTGAAGAAAAATCAAAAAGGGAAAAGAGATAATAGTATTTCTAAAGGTATTTTTCTGGAGATTCAACAATACCCATTTATATTTATTTTGAAAGAAGTAAATATATTACAGTCATATAGAGAACTGTTATAAGATTATATATTTATTTTGAAAGAAGTAAATATATTGGTCAGAGGGGCTTGCATGGTAATATACAAGAAGATGGAAGAAGAATTACAAAGAGGTCAACTACAGGACAAGAGAATCTATGTGTTATTGCTCAACTCTAAAAGAGATAAAATAAAGATCCTTCTTAAACATAATCTTTCAGTGTGCAATGGAAGGCACATTCCCCTCAAAGATCAAGCAATTTCTTCTATGTTTCTAAATATTCCAAAGTACATATACAACAACTTCAAAAAACCAGGTTCTATTCGTGTTTTCTTCCTTGATTAGACTTTTTTCATTGTTGTACTTCATTGATATAATTTAAAGAGATAGTTTTTGCTCCCCCTTTTTTTTCCTTTTCACTCTGTTTTCTTTATCTTAAGTCAACAGGGGCACGTAAATACAAGTCACCACAAAATAAGCTTGGCGGCATCTCGTATTCTCGTCAAAGTGATGTATGTGTTGCACACCACTTTTTGTCAAGTTCCGGGTCAATGCCTATTCACTAGACCATAGTCACTGGGGATATAAGTGTGTGGGAAAGTTCAGTAACAAAGTCATCAACATAGGACCTTTCATCTAAAAACCCGAAACCCTAAACCCTAAACCCTAAAACCCTATACCCTAAACCCTAAACCCGTAAACCAACAATGTGATCCAATATCACAGGTATGATGTGTTTCATATTTCATTATCTTTACAGCCTTGGTTATAAACCCGGGTTATATGTTGGGCATTATGACCCGTCCGGAGGTAAACCGCCAGGACACTTTAAACTTGTTATATGCAGAAATAGGTTGAATAAAGCATGATTATAAATCGTCGGCGTTTATTAACCCGACCTGGCTTTCGACTATAAGTTGCCAGTATGATGATAAATTATCCAGTGTTTATTAACCCGGACTGGCTTGGGATTATAAGTCGCCAGTATATATTTGGATTGCGCCATTGGAATCATGCGCTCATAAAT
This sequence comes from Triticum aestivum, assembly GCF_018294505.1. Classification (NCBI taxonomy): domain Eukaryota; kingdom Viridiplantae; phylum Streptophyta; class Magnoliopsida; order Poales; family Poaceae; genus Triticum; species Triticum aestivum. The sequence goes on along the minus strand of NC_057798.1, from coordinate 222,879,064 downwards.
CATTGGATTAAATTATTCAAATCTTCAAATATCCAACATGGCTGGATTTTATTATGGTTATCAGTAACCAGTATTGTGATTAAGGTTTTCAAAGTTGCTTTAGCGCAATGGCTGTTATATTATCAATGGATATGCTTTATTCTACAATTGAAGGAATAGTCCCGAGTCACTGCAGGCTTATGATCCGGCACTTGGGGGCTACATTATTCAAATTGAGATTACGTCAAATATGCAAGTCCCATGCCAGCATGCACCATGGCACTTGGGGGCTAATGCAAAGTCATTTCTTGCTCATCTTATTGAAGACCCGACTCATCACATCATAATGAGCCGGCCCTGGGGGCTACCAATTTCTCATGTCAACAATTCAAGGTACACAAGTTAAATCCATTAACTGAAGGGTCCATTGCTCAGTTGGTAAAGCACAAAGCTCTTAACCTTGTGGACGTGGGTTCAAGCCCTACGATGGAGGTTACATTATAAGATTTATTTTCATTAAAGTATATATCAAGTCCCCGCTCATTATTTCATAATGATCCGGCCCTTGGGGGCTACACATCACTGCTCAAATCTACATGATTATATTTACAAAGTCCCTGCTCATTATTGCATAATGACCCGACCCTTGGGGCTACACTGGTTGAAGTTTTTATGAGCATAAGGCAATTTCAAGTCCCAGGTTGCTGCAAGCATGACAACCCGACACTTGGGGGCTACATAATATGGAATATTCAGTTTTTACTAGTGACTGGGATGAACAACATGGATTTCTTCAAAAGTGGCAGTATTTATATTCAAGCAAGTCTTAAGCCATCACTTTGTTTCTGCTCAAGACTTGGGGGCTACAGGTATTATATTATTATCAAAGAAATGTTTTCAAATTCTCTGTTTTGAGCAAACTAGATTGACCCGGCGTCACCAATCATTATGACCCTGTGTGTGCAACCCGGCGTCATTAACAATCATGAACCGGCGTTGGCAACAATCATGAACTGGCGTTGGCAACAATCATGACCCGGAATTATCAGTTTTATAACCTAACAATGGTGGTAATCATAAATTGGCAAGTTTTACATCTTCAAGTCGGCTGGATATCAGTTGAATATTTCAGAGACTAATATTTTTGTCAAGTCAGAGCATTGAAGGCCAATTCAAATGAATTCTTTATTTACAAAATATCTTCTACAAGCAAATTGATTATGAAACTGGTCTATTGACTCAGATTTTTTAGAAGGAAGAAATGACAAGGATTTAAGGATGATCAAGTGCCGGTTTATAAGAATATTTAACCCGGAGCACAAGCCGCCAAATTTGTTCTTGTGTTTATATTGCAGATCGGTTTAACATGGATAAATCCAAATTAAACTGGGGGCTAATGTCGGGGATATACCCCGCGGTGTAACCCGGCCGGACTGGACGACTCACTAAGTGACCCGCCCGAGCCCGGCAACTCATGGGTGACCCAGCGAGTGGGTCAGAGGAACGACAAGACCCGGTGGCACAGAAGGCGGTTTATGGAAGGCCAGATCACGCTATGGTGGGCCGGTTTATGAGGAAAGCACAAGGAATATTTTCCTACAAAGGAAGCAAGACTAGGACTCCACTTGTAATAGAGTAAACCTAATCCAACTAGGACTAGTCATGTAAACCGCCCCTTCAACATATATAAGGAGGGGCAGGGCTCCCCAAAGAGGGACAAGCAAGAAGAAAAAATATCTAGGGCTAGACACAAAGAGCCGGTTTACGGCGACTCCCTCGTGATGATAATGAGACCTATCCACATACAGCATGTAGGGCTATTACCGGATGATATTCCCCGGGGCCCGAAGCTATCTAAATCTTTGTCTTGTGTGTTGATCCGCCATGCGTCTCTCGTCCCACTCAACCCCTCTCAAGCTGCCACATAGATGTGTTGGCCTCGCTACTAAGTCCTGACACGAAGGACATCTGTCGTGACAAAACCACGACAGTTTGGTACACCCAAGGCATTCCTACGGTATTCGGAAGTTACACAACCTCATGGTCTAAGGAAATGATACTTGACATTAGAAAAGCTTTAGCAAACGAACTACACGATCTTGTGCTATGCTTAGGATTGGGTCTTGTCCATCACATCATTCTCCTAATGATGTGATCCTGTTATCAATGACATCCAATGCCCATGGTCAGGAAACCATAACCATCTATTGATCAACGAGCTAGTCAACTAGAGGCTCACTAGGGACATGTTGTGGTCTATGTATTCACACACATGTATTACGGTTTCCGGTCAATACAATTATAGCATGAACAATAGACAATTATCATGAACAAGGAAATATAATAATACTCATTTTATTATTGCCTCTAGGGCATATTTCCAACAGTCTCCCACTTGCACTAGAGTCAATAATCTAGTTACATTGTGATGAATCAAACACCCATAGAGTTCTGGTGTTGATCATGTTTTGCTTGTGGGAGAGGTTTAGTCAACGGATCTGCGACATTCAGATCTGTATGCACTTTACAAATATGTATGTCTCCATCTTGAACATTTTCACGAATGGAGTTGAAGCGACGCTTGATATGCCTGGTCTTCTTGTGAAACCTGGGCTCCTTGGCAAGGGCAATAGCTCTAGTGTTGTCACAGAAGAGGGTCATCGGGCCTGACGCATTGGGAATAACTCCTAGGTCGGTAATGAACTCCTTCATCCAGATTGCTTCATGCGCTGCCTCCGAGGCTGCCATGTACTCCGCTTCACATGTAGATCCCGCCACGACGCTTTGCTTGCAACTGCACCAACTTACTGCCCCACCATTCAAAATATACATGTATCCAGTTTGTGACTTGGAGTCATCCAGATCTGTGTCGAAGCTAGCATCGACGTAACCCTTTACGATGAGCTCTTCATCACCTCCATAAATGAGAAACATATCCTTAGTCCTTTTCAGGTACTTCAGGATATTCTTGACCGCTGTCCAGTGTTCCATGCCAGGATTACTTTGGTACCTCCCTACCAAACTTACGGCAAGATTTACATCAGGTCTGGTACACAGCATGGCATACATAATAGACCCTATGGCTGAGGCATAGGGGATGACACTCATCTTTTCTCTATCTTCTGTCGTGGTCGGGCTTTGAGCCGAGCTCAATTTCACACCTTGCAATATAGACAAGAACCCCTTCTTGGTCTGATCCATATTAAACTTCTTCAATATCTTATCAAGGTATGTGCTTTGTGAAAGACCTACGAGGCGTCTCGATCTATCTCTATAGATCTTGATGCCTAATATGTAAGCAGCTTCTCCAAGGTCCTTCATTGAAAAACACTTATTCAAGTAGGCCTTTATGCTTTCCAAAACTTCTATATCATTTCCCATCAATAGTATGTCATCCGCATATAATATGGGAAATGCTACAGAGCTCCCACTCACTTTCTTGTAAACGCAGGCTTCTTCATAAGTCTACATAAACCCAAACGCTTTGATCATTTCATTAAAGTGTTCCAACTCCGAGATGCTTGCACAAGCACATAGATGGAGCGCTGGAGCTTGCATGCCTTGTTAGCATTCTTAGGATTGACAAAACCTTCCGGCCGCATCATATACAAATCTTCCTTAAGGAAACCGTTAAGGAATGCCATTTTGACGTCCATTTGCCATATTTCATAATCATAGAATGTGGCAATTGCTAACATGATTCGGACGGACTTCAGCTTCGCTACGGGTGAGAAGGTCTCATCGTAGTCAACCCCTTGAACTTGTCGATAACCCTTAGCGACAAGCCGAGCCTTATAGATGGTCACATTACCATCCGCGTCTGTCTTCTTCTTAAAGATCCATTTATTTTCTACAGCTCGCCGATCATCGGGCAAGTCTGTTAAAGTCCATACTTTGTTTTCATACATGGATCCTATCTCGGATTTCATGGCTTCAAGCCATTTGTTGGAATCTGGGCCCGCCGTCGCTTCTTCATAGTTCGAAGGTTCACCGTTGTCTAACAACATGATTTCCAGGACAGGTTTGCCATACCATTCTAGTGTGGAACGTGTCCTTGTGGACCTACGAAGTTCAGTAGCAACTTGATCTGAAGTACCTTGATCATCATCATTAACTTCCTCTCTTGTCGATGCAGGCACCACAGAAACATCTTCCTAAGCTGCACTACTTTCCGGTTCAAGAGGCAGTACTTCGTCAAGTTCCACTTTCCTCCCACTTACTTCTTTCGAGAGAAACTCTTTCTCCAGATAGGATCCGTTCTTGGCAACAAAGATCTTGCCTTCGGATCTGAGGTAGAAGGTATACCCAATGGTTTCCTTAGGGTATCCTATGAAGATGCATTTTTCCGACTTGGGTTCGAGCTTTTTAGGTTGAAGTTTCTTGACATAAGCATTGCATCCCCAAACTTTTAAAAACGACAGCTTAGGTTTCTTCCCAAACCATAATTCATACGGTGTCGTCTCAACGGATTTAGACGGTGCCCTATTTAAAGTGAATGTAGCTGTCTCTAAAGCATAACCCCAAAATGATAGCGGTAAATCGGTAAGAGACATCATAGATCGCACCATATCCAATAGAGTGCGATTACGATGTTCGGACACACTGTTACGCTGAGGTGTTCCAGGCGGCGTGAGTTGTGAAACCATTCCACATTTCCTTAAGTGCGTACCAAACTCGTGACTCAAATATTCTCCCCCATGATTTGATCGTAAGAACTTTATTTTCCTGTCACGTTGATTCTCTACCTCACTCTGAAATTCCTTGAACTTTTCAAAGGTCTCAGACTTGTGTTTCATTAAGTAGACATACCCACATATACTTAAGTCATCAGTGAGGGTGAGAACATAATGACAGCCACCGCGAGCCTCAACGCTCATTGGACCGCACACATCAGTATGTATGATTTCCAACAAGTTGGTTGCTCGCTCTATTGTTCTGGAGAATGGGGTCTTGGTCATTTTGCCCATGAGGCATGGTTCACACGTGTCAAATGATTCATAATCAAGAGACTCCAAAAGTCCAACTGCATGGAGCTTCTTCATGCGTTTGACACCAATGTGACCAAGGCGGCAATGCCACAAGTATGTGGGACTATCATTATTAACCTTACATCTTTTGGATTCACACTATGAATATGTGTAACATCACGTTCGAGATTCAATAAGAATAAACCATTGACCAGTGGGGCATGACCATAAAACATATCTCTCATATAAATAGAAGAACCATTATTCTCGGATTTAAATGAGTAGCCATCTCGCATTAAACGTGATCCAGATACAATGTTCATGCTCAAAGCTGGCACTAAATAACAATTATTGAGGTTTAAAACTAATCCCGCAGGTAAATGTAGAGGCAGCGTGCCGACGGTGATCACATCGACCTTGGAACCATTCCCGACGTGCATCGTCACCTCGTCCTTCGCCAGTCTTCGCTTATCCGCAGCTCTTGTTTTGAGTTACAAATATGAGCAACCGCACCGGTATCAAATACCCAGGAGCTACTACGAGTGCTAGTAAGGTACATATCAATAACATGTATATCATATATACCTTTGGTATTGCCGGCCTTCTTATCCGCTAAGTACTTGGGGCAGTTCCGCTTCCAGTGACCGTTTCCCTTGCAATAAAAGCACTCAGTCTCAGGTTTGGGTCCATGCTTTGGCTTCTTCCCGGCAACTGGCTTACCGGGTGCGGCAACTCCCTTGCCGTCCTTCTTGAAGTTCTTCTTACCCTTGCCTTTCTTGAAACTAGTGGTTTTATTGACCATCAACAGTTGATGTTCCTTTTTGATCTCCACCTCCGCTGATTTCAGCATTGAATATACCTCAGGAATGGTTTTCTCCATCCCCTGCATATTGAAATTCATCACAAAGCTCTTGTAGCTAGGTGGAAGCGACTGAAGGATTCTGTCAATGACCGCGTCATCCGGGAGATTAACTCCCAGCTGAGACAAGCGGTTGTGCAACCCAGACATTTTGAGTATGTGCTCGCTGATTGAACTATTCTCCTCTATCTTACAACTGTAGAACTTGTCGGAGACTTCATATCTCTCAACTCGGGCATGAGCTTGGAAAACCATTTTCAGCTCTTGGAACATCTCATATGCCCCGTGCTGCTCAAAACGCTTTTGGAGCCCCGATTCTAAGCTGTAAAGCATGCCACACTGAACCAGGGAGTAATCATCACTACGCGACTGCCAGGCGTTCATAACGTCTTGAGTTGCTGGGAAAACAGGTGCTTCACCTAGCGGTGCATCAAGGACATATGCTTTCTTGGGAGCTATGAGGATGATCCTCAAGTTACGGACCCAGTCCGTATAGTTGCTACCATCGTCTTTCAGCTTGGTTTTCTCTAGGAACACGTTGAAGTTGAGGGCAACATTAGTGTGGGCCATTTGATCTACAAGACATATTGCAAAGATTTTTATACTAAGTTCATGATAATTAAGTTCATCTAATCAAATTATTTAATGAACTCCCACTCAGATAGACATCCCTCTAGTCATCTAAGTGATACATGATCCGAGTCAACTAGGTCGTGTCCGATCATCACATGAGACGGACTAGTCATCATCGGTGAACATCTTCATGTTGATCGTATCTACTATACGACTCATGTTCGACCTTTCGGTCTCTTGTGTTCCGAGGCCATGTATGTACATGCTAGGCTCGTCAAGTCAACCTAAGTGTTTTGCATGTGTAAATCTGGCTTACACCCGTTGTATTCAAACGTTAGAATCTATCACACCCGATCATCACGTGGTGCTTCGAAACAACGAACCTTCGCAATGGTGCACAATTAGGGGGAACACTTTCTTGAAATTTTAGTGAGGGATCATCTTATTTAAGCTACCGTCATTCTAAGCAAATAAGATGTAAAAAATGATAAACATCACATGCAATCAAATAGTGACATGATATGGCCAATATCATTTTGCTCCTTTTGATCTCCATCTTCGGGGCGCCATGATCATCATCGTCACCGGCATGACACCATGATCTCCATCATCATGATCTCCATCATCGTGTCTTCGTGAAGTTGTCTCGCCAACTGTTACTTCTACTACTATGGCTAACAGTTAGCAATAAAGTAAAGTAATTACATGGCGTTTTCATTGACTCGCAGGTCATACAATAAATTAAGACAACTCCTATGGCTCCTGCCGGTTGTCATACTCATTGACATGCAAGTCGTGATTCCTATTACAAGAACATGATCAATCTCATACATCACATATATCATTCATCACATCCTCTTGTCCATATCACATCACACGGCATATGCTGCAAGAACAAGTTAGACGTCCTCTAATTGTTGTTGCAAGTTTTTTTCGTGGCTGCTATAGGTTTCTAGCAAGAACGTTTCTTACGTACGCCAAAACCACAACGTGATATGCCAATTGCTATTTACCCTTCATAAGGACCCTTTTCATTGAATCCGATCCGACTAAAGTGGGGGAGACAGACACCCGCTAGCCACCTTATGCAACTAGTGCATTTCAGTCGGTGGAACCTGTCTCATGTAAGCGTACGTGTAAGGTCGGTCCGGGCCACTTCATCCCACGATGCCGTCTAATCAAGATAAGACTAGTAACGACAAGTAAATTGACAAAGTCGACGCCCACAACAACTTGTGTTCTACTCGTGCATAGAAACTACGCATAGACCTAGCTCATGATACCACTTTTGGGGGATCATTGCAGAAATTAAAAAATTTCTATGCACCAACAAGATCAATCTATGGAGAGACTAGCAACGAGAGAGAGGGGAGTGTATCTTCATACCCTTGAAGATCGCGAGACGGAAGCGTTGCAAGAACGCGGATGAAGGAGTCGTACTCGCAGCGATTCAGATTGCGGTTGATTCCGATCTAAGCGCCGAACAACGGCGCCTCCGCATTCAACACACGTGCAGCACGGGGGCGTCTCCTCCTTTTTGATCCGGCAAGGGGGAAGGAGAAGTTGGGGAAGAACTCCGGCAGCACGACGACATGGTGGTGGAGCTTGCAGTTCTCCGGCAGGGCTTCGCCAAGCTCAACGGAGGAGGGGAGGTGTTGGAGAGGGGGAGGGCTGCGCCTTGGATGAGGTGTTGCTACCCTCCCTCCTCCCTCTATTTATAGGGCGAATGGGGAAGGGGGTCGGCCCCTCTAGATGGGATCTAGAGGGGGGCGGCGGCCAAGGGGAGGGGGCTTGCCCCCCAAGCCAAGGGGGGCGCCCCCTTTAGGGTTCCCCCAAACCCTAGGCGCATGGGCCCTAGGGGGGATGGCGCCCAGCCCACTTAGGGGCTGGTTCCCTTCCACATATAGACCATAGGGCCCTCCGGGGCAGGTGGACCCCTCCGGTGGACCCCCGGAACCCCTTCGGTGGTCCCGGTACAATACTAGCAAACCCCCGAATACTTCCGGTGACCGTATGATGACTTCCCATATATAAATCTTCACCTCCAAACCATTCTGGAACTCCTCGTGACGTCCGGGATCTCATCCGGGACTCCGAACAACATTCGGTAACCACATACTATTTCCCATAACAATTCTAGCGTCACCGAACCTTAAGTGTGTAGACCCTACGGGTTCGGGAATCATGCAGACATGACCGAGACAGTTCTCCAGCCAATAACCAATAGCGGGATCTGGATACCCATGTTGGCTCCCACATGTTACACGATGATCTCATTGGATGAACCACGATGTCGGGGATTCAAGCAATCCCGTATACAATTCCCTTTGTCAATCGATATGTTACTTGCCCGAGATTCGATCGTCGGTATCTCAATACCTCGTTCAATCTCGTTACCGGCAAGTCACTTTACTCGTTCCGTAATGCATGATCCCGTGACCAACTACTTAGTCACATTGAGCTCATTATGATGATGCATTATCGAGTGGGCCCAGAGATACCTCTTCGTCATACGGAGTGACAAATCCCAGTCTCGATTCGTGCCAACCCAACAGACACTTTCGGAGATACCTGTAATGCACCTTTATAGCTACCCAATTACGTTGTGACGTTTGGTACACCCAAAGCATTCCTATGGTATCCGGCAATTGCACAATCTCATGGTCTAAGGAAATGATACTTGACATTAGAAAAGCTTTAGAAAACGAACTACACGATCTTGTGCTATGCTTAGGATTGTGTCTTGTCCATCACATCATTCTCCTAATGATGTGATCCCGTTATCAATGACATCCAATGCCCATGGTCAGGAAACCATAACCATCTGTTGATCAACAAGCTAGTCAACTAGAGGCTCACTAGGGACATGTTGTGGTCTATGTATTAACGCACATGTAGTACGGTTTCCGGTTAATACAATTATAGCATGAGCAATAGACAATTATCATGAACAAGGAAATATAATAATAATCATTTTATTATTGCCTCTAGGGCATATTTTCAACAGTGACACCGTGCTGGGATGAACGAGAAGGACGACACCATGATGGTCCGAGCATGGAGGGGTGGGATGGGGTAGGAGGAGCACATGGTGGAGAAGGAGCGCCGTTGTGGAGAAGAAGACGAGAAAACGCTAGCAACATCCATTTTTCCGTTGTCATGTATGAATGACAAATTGAGTATCGAGTTAAGATATTTTCACACGTTTTGGATGGTGGTGTACTATATAATTTGATTTAGCAAGTGTCCATCCATGAGCGCCATGAGAAAACAAGTACTACATGGATGCGTTCCCGATGTTCTTTTTCATCAAAATGTGACAAAGTTTAATTACATCTAATGTGCATGCCCTTTTCAGTCTTAAGAACATGTAGCCTGCTTATTTGTCCAACATATGCCCTTCGGTGCAGATTCTAGACCTGCCAGCCTATTTGTCCAATAGGCCAATTGCCTATACAGAATATTTGTCAAGAATTCACTAATGCGACTTATGCAGACATCTTTCATTTGTTTGAGAAATATGCAAGAAGAAAAGTGCAGTATTATGAATAAAATATAAGACTAGGATCAGTGTTTCTACAACAACGCAGGTGTGTGTCATGTATTTTTTGTTCATATTACCTTTTCTACCGTTCCCAGTAATCCATGCCTTGCCACATATTCAATTAAATTCTTCTAATTCTGGCTTAGTTACTTCCTCAGCTTCTGTCTGACGAGGACGCGATGGATCCGAGGAAGTTCCTGATGCAGAGATAGCTTTAGAAGAAAGTTTTGCAGCGTGGTGTTTACATGCTGGTGGTACTCTTGGTGGTTTCCATAATCTTATTGCCAACTGAAAAGAAGTAACATAACATTTGTTGGGCTTTATTCATCCATCAGTGCCAAAATATAAAAGGCTGAAAAAAAAGAATAGTTATGTTGAAGAAAAATCAAAAAGGGAAAAGAGATAATAGTATTTCTAAAGGTATTTTTCTGGAGATTCAACAATACCCATTTATATTTATTTTGAAAGAAGTAAATATATTACAATCATATAGAGAACTGTTATAAGATTATATATTTATTTTGAAAGAAGTAAATATATTGGTCAGAGGGGCTTGCATGGTAATATACAAGAAGATGAAAGAAGAATTACAAAGAGGTCAACTACAGGACAAGAGAATCTATGTGTTATTGCTCAACTCTAAAAGAGATAAAATAAAGATCCTTCTTAAACATAATCTTTCAGTGTGCAATGGAAGGCACATTCCCCTCAAAGATCAAGCAATTTCTTCTATGTTTCTAAATATTCCAAAGTACATATACAACAACTTCAACAAACCAGGTTCTATTCGTGTTTTCTTCCTTGATTAGACTTTTTTCATTGTTGTACTTCATTGATATAATTTAAAGAGATAGTTTTTGCTCCCCCTTTTTTTTTCCTTTTCACTCTGTTTTCTTTATCTTAAGTCAACAGGGGCACGTAAATACAAGTCACCACAAAATAAGCTTGGCGGCATCTCGTATTCTCGTCAAAGTGATGTATGTGTTGCACACCACTTTTTGTCAAGTTCCGGGTCAATGCCTATTCACTAGACCATAGTCACTGGGGATATAAGTGTGTGGGAAAGTTCAGTAACAAAGTCATCAACATAGGACCTTTCATCTAAAGAGAGAAGAAGAGAGAATAAATTATGTCAACGGAATGAGCTACTACCACCGGATAGAATCTGTTTTTAGAATTTATGTAAAGGATATGGCTTAACTAATTATTGGGTTTAATTTTTAGATAATTGTAGAGGCACACGTAAATATAATCTGACATTGATAATAGAAGATATGTGAATTCTCAATGCATAGAGCATTCTTATCTCTGTATTGTCACAGAAAGCCATTTCCTCCCAAAACTAGCTGGTGGCGGAGCTTGAAAAGCGCCAGATGATTTGACTGCTGGATGTGCTGCCTCTTCCTTTCTTGACAAATGATAACTGATAAAGACTGGAAGTTGTTTTGTATATTGTAGCTTCCCTGGGAGAACATCAAGGGTATGTAAACTTAGTTTTTACGTACAATTTTGTTTTGAATTTCATGCCAGCTACAATGTACGTAAAATTATGCTTGGATGACTGATGATGACATTATTCAGGGGTTTGGTCATCCGCGCGCATATTGTAATATGTAATGTACCAGTCAGTGGAATAAGGAATAGTGCTATTGACTAAATTGCTCTTTGCTATTGACAACATACAGAAGAGACATGGGAAGAGCATCAATTGTCATTGTATTTGATAATCTTTGATCGATAGAGACAAACTTCTAAAGAACTCTGATTGCTAATGTTTTTTCTAGGAGATTGATTTGTAATAGAAAAACAGGAATTGACTGCTGATTATTGGTTGCTATTGATACGTATTGCTACGATGGCCGATCTTAGTGATGCTTCATAGTACAACTTGGCTAAAAAGAAAGGTCGGCAAAAGTATATCTTTGGAATAATTAATGTATGATAATATTTGGTGTGACTAAGATAAATATAATTAAAAGATGTGAAGAAAAAAGATTGAGTGGGGTGATGTGATTGCTTGTATAGAATAGACAAGTGTAAGGCAATATTGTTCCCAACGCAGTCATAAGCCGCATGCTAAGTCGATGCTTGTAAATTATAAAGTTGTTTTGATCAATGTCTGTACATATAAGTTAGTTTTTTCCACGGCAGTAGGTTCTCGGTGAAATGGCCGACCAACGCTTACCAATATGGACAACAGCCACAACACATTCGTGATATGGACCAAGCATTTGCCAAGATGGATGAGTATTGTGCTCTGGAGGACGTCCACTGGCTAATGGTCGCCAAAACATTCGCGGGCAAGGACAATTGGTATAATAGGGATGAGGTTGACGATCATTCGCTCGAGGACGACCAAGCGTTGGCAGTCAAAGGCTCTGGCCGCGCCTTCAAAGACGACGATGAGGATCGAGGACAATCGGCCGCACGCCATCACTCTTTAAATATTGTTTAACCCCGTAGCAACGCACGGGTATTTAGTTAGTTTTTATAGAGCATGACATTTTTAACATTTAAATCATGGCATTTTTATTAAGTAGACCATGGTAGTTTTAATTTGGTAAGTTTGGTATATGGTGGTGCGTGTTTTGGCAAGTACGGTTGATTTGATATATTTGATATGTGTGGATGCACTATATTTGGTAAGTCCGTCTGCATGATGAGTATGTGTATGGGTGTTGGATGGCGGACCATCATTCACTAACTCTTTTTTAACAATAGGGACAATAAAGATTTAGAAGCCAAAATAGTACAAAGTTGAGTCTGCAAAATTAGTATAAAGTTAGAGCAACTCCAACGGGGCGACCCAAACGGACGCACGCTTTGTTCGCTTTTCATCCGTTTGGGTCGGCCAAGCGGACGTGCGCGTCCACATTCTCAAATAGGTCGACTTGACCGCCCAACGGGAGGCTGACCCAAATGTGCCGACGCGAAAAAAGAAGAAGAAAAACTCACAGAAAATAAACATAATTAAACATAAGTGGCCGGTCAATCGCCGGCCAAAGTCCACTTAAACCTAATTAAACATTAATTAAAACAAAAAAGGTCTGCGTCGCCCCGCACGCTGCCCTAGAGGTCGTCGACCTTGCCCTTGCCCTTGACGGCGACTCCTGCGCACCTCCTCGTTGTGCACCCGCTCGGTCCGCGGAACCGCCGGCATGGAGATCCGGTCCGGATCCAGATGCCAGTGGTGCGGCAGCGTCACGTCGGGGTAGGGCAGCGGCTGCATGTACTCCCCGTGCCACCATGATTGGTGCATCGGGATGTGCAGACGCCGGTGACCTGGACGAAAACGCGCCGGTGTCGGAGAAGGAGCACGGGAGGACGAGGCGTCGGGCGTGCCCTTGCCCTTGCCCTTGTCGCTGCTGCTACCGAAGAGTCCCATGGCACGCTAGGGTTTGCTGTCGCCGGTGAGGAAGCAAAAGGAGTGGTGGGGGGCAAATGTGGATGAAAGTGGATGAGGCCGGCCCCGTCGCACGCGTGCTTAAAAAAGGATGCTTTCACTGGCTGACCAATGGACCCTCTGTTGGTGGTCGTATAAATAAGACGACGGACGGTAGTTGGCTGGCCTACAGATGAAGCGTGGCGGACGTCGACGCGCCGACGCATTTCAAGCGCAATTTTGGGCCGGAAATGAATCGGCGCGGACGCCAGGCGAACGAGATTTGGGTTTGGGTCAGCGCGTTGGGTCACCACTTTTATTCGCGCCGACCCAAACAGACGCAGGGGACGAAATGAATCGCCCCATTGAAGTTGCTCTTAAGCCACTTATTTTAGAACGCGGAGAGTATCACGCTAAACGATGATAAACCCACAAAGTTCACCGGTACAGAAAAATTGGCACATTTTTCAGTACACGAGTCGAAATTGGCCATCGACGGGAGTACTGATGACCACCGGACAAGCTGGGGATACTCGACCCTCAGAAAAAGAAAAAAGCTGGACGATACTGCGTTCCGAAGTCAGACAGTAAAAGCAGTTACTCCTACAAAGCGGCAGGTTAACCGCGTCAGATCATGCGGCATAACCGCGCGTATAACCAGGAGATTCTTCTTCCCCGAGGAAAAAAAAAACCAGGCGATTCTCCACGGGCACGGAGCAGGCGTGGTCGCGGTGCACCATGTGCTGTCGTGCACCACAGGGCGAGAGAAGAAAAAGGGCGCGCGGTGCGGATGTGGCGGGGCCCGCGCCGAGGATAAGCCTCCTTTTTTTCCGTGATGACAAGCACGAAGAGCGAGCGAGGGATAGAGAAAAAGAAGGAGCACGGGGCCCGCGGCGCGTACTTTTCGCTGCCCGCCAGCCACTGACATGCGGGCCCGACGCCGTGCTGGCGCGGGCCCCGCGCGTCAGTTTCCGTCTTCCCTCTCGGGCTTTCCGTCCGCGGTGGGGGCCTGGTGCGGTTCGGGGGCGGGAAAAGCGTGTGGGGGTCGGGGACCACACGCCGCTCACGTGAGCCCCGGATCTTGCTGGGCAAGGCGAGCCGCGCACGTGGCCGCCGGATCCTCTGCGGCAGCGCCGCGTAGGGTTGTTGATGCTGCCGCCGCTAGGCTGGTCCATCCAGCTGCACCGCACCTGGTCCACGGCCTCCGGTCAGTGACCAGCGTGGTGGGGCCCGCCCAGACCGGACGCCCGAGCGATGCCCCGAGAGGCCTGCGTCGACTACTACGTGTGAATCGCGTAGGCGATGAGATACGTATATACCACGGTGCTGGTACTACTTCTATACGAACATGGAAATGACTGTCGCCGAGCCGGGCAGTGGGCTGTGAGACGTACTGTACGTTTTTTTTTGTTTTTTGTTTTTGCAGACTGAGAGACGTACGTACCCCGCTCTCTCTATGTAAATCCACTTGTATGGAGAATGGTACACCGTACACCGGTACACGACTGTGGCGTTGTTCTTAGGTAAGCATGGCGCGTCGATCTCACTTTTGCCGAGGTTGGCATGGCAGGTCGCTTGTCACTTCACGGTGGAAAAACACTTTTGAGTCTTTGATGAGGCACGTACTATATGTATGTGTCAATGTCATAGTCACCGTGCTTTTCGTACCAATAATGCGTAGATAATACTCCCGGGCCCAGCATGCCTATCTACTTGAGAATAATTAAAATAGAAAACAACATCAACCTGGAAGAGTTCTTTAATAGCAACAGGTCAAGATCCAAAACTTCACAATGCAGCAAGCAGCCTGGAAAGCCAAACAGTCGGCATAGAAATGAGACGCGCGCAAGCAAGCAAGCAAGCAATGTGGTACGGCCGGCACGCTCCGGATAGATAAGCATGATGTGTTTCCGTCCTTGTTGAACGATTCCGAGCATGAATGACATGGACGGAACCACACCACGCAGGCTCTGTCCAAGCATAGCATATACAGACCCCTGCGTCACGGTCGATCTCGAACGGCGCGCCCTGGCTCGAACTCTGCGACGACCAATCCCGCGCCATGCCGGCCCGACGCCGCGCCGATTCACATCTCATCGAAGTCCTCACGTCATCATTGGGTACCCTGCCCTGCCCTGCCAGCAGCAGCAAAATATCGAAGCAGGGAAGGAGCAGTAGTAGTACTTGCCCAGCACCAACAGAAAGAGAGAGAGAGATAGGGGGAAATCCAGACGGTCGCCGCATTGCATTCCGTCGCGCTCCGGCTTAGGCCCTGGCACGCTGGCTCCCTCCCTCTCCCCGTTGACCCGCGGGAAGCTCTCGCCTGAGCTCAGGCATGACGCTAGGGCAATCGCGGAGTCCCAAGGCCAAGCACTGAACGAACCGCGAGGCGAGCGACACCAACGTACCTCACACTCCAACAGCGAGCACCAAGGCACCCCGCCTCCTCCCGCGGCCACCGTCGGTGAAATCTCGCGTGTCGCCGATTTGTTTCACACCGGCAGCAGCCTTCCAATCCGGGGGACGAGACGGCCAGCCGGGCGGCGAGTAGCGGAGGAGCTGGCTGGGCTCCATGGAGAGCGAGACAGATCGAGAGGGGCGCGCGCGCGCCTTTGCACTCGCCACCGCGTGGGTTTTATAATGCCGTTCCTGTTGCCATCAGCTTCCACCGATTTTTCCATATAAAAAACGATCTCTGCACTGTGCGCGTACTTAAATGGGTCGATGGGCTCGCACAGCCAGGTCAATTGTATACTCTGTGGCGGAGTATTTAAAGGCTTGCGGATCGTGTGGGCGCACCACACCACACCCCCGCTGGACTTTCTCTAGTGATGATCTTTGAACGCCACCAAAGGTGCTTGGGCCTTCTCAATCGATTAATCTAAGAGCCCGTTAATCTAATGTTGGACCGAGTACCTAAGCATGAATTTTCTATCTTGGTAGAATTGCATGCATATGCATGATGATGGTGACTAGTTGTAGGAGCTAGTCACTAGCCCTCTGAAAAATACTGTTAATAAGACCTCTCTCAATGCATTGGTGCTAAAGTGGGGTGCTAAGTGCATTAAAATGCTTAGCAACTAATGTCCCCAATGCATCGGTGCTTAGATTTTGTAGCTAAGCCTTCTCTATTTAATTGTTTAGTAATAAAACTCCTTCATGTATTGGTTGGTAGTCTTTTTGTCTAGGTTCACGTGCTTAGCATTGGTTTTTGTTGGGGTCACCATAATCCTCTCTCTTCTTTTTAATTGCTTTGCCACATCATTTTTCTGCCTATGTGGCATCCTTAGCACTTGTACACCGTGGAGCACTGAGAAGGGCCTAAGCTGTCGAACGGTATAAAAAACGTCGCAGCTTTCCAGAATGCACATACTGCCTGGAGTATTTCATTTCGCTCACGGGAAACAATATAAGTAATTTCAAATTTAGTAATATCACTATCCATATAAACTTTTTGTCAAATCACCATCACCTGTATTGTCAAAGTTGCATCCATTGGGATCATTTATTACTTTGAGGAAGAGTGTGTGGAGGAAGCATGGGAAAATATACTGTATTTGTTAAATTATACCGATATGCATATATGCATGGATGTAAAAAAATGACATCAATAATGCTACTACAAATATTGATATTTTACATTGTCATCCACATGAGTAGGATGTGGAAAATTTGCTGGTCCACACTCTAGCCACATGTCCAGCTCACATGACAAGGATATATACCAGTCCACGTCGCAACAGAAAAGGGAAACTTGTCTAGTAACATATTGCAGTCCATTCACAATCGCATTCATCGGTTGGTCCAACACTCTAACCCTGATAGATAACATATCATTTGGGTAGGCAGATGACCTTTCCACCCTCTCACGACACAGGATTGGCAATGGCAAGCCAAGCCACGCATTAGTCTATAGACAGTCTCTTGATTATTTGACCACATGCACCGCCTCGCCCAAGCAATGACCAAAGATGATGATGGCTTTGTATTTGTGCGCCCTGCACTTTGTCCCTTCTTAAATCAGTCACTGGCTAGCTTGCTTGCTTGCCCTTTTCATTGTGATTGTCTTTGATCGCTCCGCTATTCCCCCTTTCCTTTTTCATTCTCCAGAGGCTAGGTGCCATTCTAGACGAGACTGGCCACCATCCAGTGATGTCCTACTAATATTGATTTTTTCCGATAAAGAACATTTCATTGAATTGATATATCGAGGTGATACAGCCGCATTCAAAGGATGCCCGGTCTCTACATGGTAGAGATGCACACAGCCAACAAATCTAACGCAGCCAAAAATAAACATCGTATTACATCAATGATAAATCAGTGTTGTATACGGTGGGAAGATCCTATCCGAAGATTACACTAATATTAATGGTATGCAATATCAAATAAATATAGTATTTCCTCCAATCCATATTAGTTGTCGCTGAAAAAGATGTATCTAGAACGGATAGAAGAAAGTATCAATATTTATTTCATGATGGATCTACTAGTACCATTGTAGCGTTATGGATGCTTTCTTTATCTCTCTCTCTTTCCTGAGAAGTGTCTGGGTCGTCCGCTCTAATATATGAGGACGATTTGAAGGCCTCGGTCGAACACGCTATAAACCCAGATGGTGGCCACTAAGATAAAAGTAATGTCTATCATAGTGGTGATTAATTAATAATTGCATCGATGAAGACAAAAAAAGTATGTTGAACTACTGTAAGTAATTTACACTATTAGAAATTCTCGCAATTTTTTTTTGCACAATTAGAATAACGCTAAAGCCTAAAGGAGTAGCGAACCAACCTGTGCTTGGATAGTTAGGAGGACAGCGGTATCCCCAACCTATCAGAGTTCAACTCCCGGTGCTTGTCGAAGATGTTGATAAGGATAGATTATACATCTATGCATTCGTATGGGTGAGTGTACGTGCGTATATATAAAGCCTAAACCAGTAAAAGGTCCCGTTCGCGGCTGCGTCTCTATCATAATCATATTCTACTATTGCTTGCCATGTCTCTTGTTCGTACCGGAGTAGCTTTTTTTTAGTAGTTTTCATACCTTAGATTTCTTTTATGGTACTGTTCGTACCTAGCTAATGGTACAATGATTCCCCCATAGAATATGGTTTACCAATTCCACTAGCTAACCGCTGATTTCGATCCTTTTATCTGCATACTCGAGAAGAAAAAAAGCAGATTCCTACCTATTAACTTAACACAAATATAAGAGCGATTGTTCAAGAAATGATTATTAACACTGACCAGCTATCTGCTGACCACTTAAAGTGTTGATAGTTGGACGAAACTCTGCTTGGAAGATCTGCCGTTTCGAAAAGACCTTTATTGAAAAGTAGAGGTTTGAGTTAATTTCTTCTCAGTTATTCTTGAAATTTTGTAGGTTAAATAAGTAGGTACCAAAACAGACTATATATTTAGTTTACTACTACACCATCTTTGATCTTTAGGATTTGAAAAAAAGTAGTATCACAATGTGATGTGCACTCATAATCCTACATGTCTGACTTTGTGCCAAAGTTCGTTTGATTGCACCACATGAAAAACAAAAGATTCTTTTGTTGAAATGGGTAACTCTTTTGAAATAAATTGCAAAACAATCCTTAGAAAAAATAATCTTATACAATCATTCAATTGACGCACGAAAAATTTCCAAGGACTAATCCTCTAAATTTCTATGAAAATCGTTTGAATCAAAGTGACCCCCGAATTGCTATCCACACGAGGCTAATCAAGAACAACCTTGCTATAACAAGGATAATAATAAACAAATATTTTATGCAACAAGCTACTAATACATTAGTTTTTTTTTTTGCAAGGTTACTACAACATTAGTTTTCCGTCTTGTATTTTGCGTCTCTAAGTAGTTGCGGCCTAGATAATGTTGACCTAGGTGCATAGATCGGTTCGTATCGATTTTATATTATTTGACTCCAGCTAGGTGCATAGTTTAGTCCAACTTGCTGCCCATTTGACTTGTTTGTATACTCATCGTAAGTTATTTGATCTTTTCGAAACTCTGCAACTTTCATTTTCCTAAGCGAATGAACAAA
The DNA here is from genome assembly GCF_018294505.1 of Triticum aestivum. NCBI lineage: Eukaryota > Viridiplantae > Streptophyta > Magnoliopsida > Poales > Poaceae > Triticum > Triticum aestivum. Next base: position 222,859,702 of record NC_057798.1, on the reverse strand, counting down.
TGAAGTTTGGATAGCTGTCATTTAGACTTTGATTTTTTTGGAGTGCTACATTCATTTTTCAGATAAGTAAAGAAAATGTCAAATCTAATTTTAGCCGATCTGTTCAATATCCACCAGTTAAAATTGTAGCACTAATTACAGTGAGTGAAACTACACATGCATAGGTTGATGTGCACTGTGCATTATACTTGAAGTCAATATTTGAAGCATACATGGGTAAAATATCAAAAGACTAAATATTAGTTTTTAAGATTTTAACTGCAAACTAACTAAAGCAAATATAATCCCAGATTTCTAAATTTTTATTACTTTGTTAAATCTTTTATTAAAGATGTGCAATTTTGTTAGCTACTCTCTAACCAAATCAATGCACTAGATGGCATGTTTTTCTTCATTATATACCCTCTACGTTGACATTTATGACGCAAATTGTGCCCATTTAATAGTTTTTCATCCCAATTACCCCATTTAGCAAATGTTTTGCTAGCTTTTACACCATTTAAAATAGTCAGAGTGATATGCAAACTAGGTCGCGACAGTCATGTACACCTGGCGCTGAAATGTTTGAGTCGGACTTGCCTAGACGGCGTCAGCCCTCACAAACACCCTTGACTCTTGTGCCACTGGTTTCCCTCACATGCACATGGTTGGCTTAGGATTTTGGCAGAGGTGGTGCCGACAGGGTGACGATGACGATGTGGCACCGTAAGAAACGGTGGTGGGCGTGAACGCTGGTTTCAAGGTGGTGGTGGCCCTGGTGCTTTGTAGAGGAGGAAGAGGAGAGTCGCACGAAAACATGTGGTAAAAGAAGAAGTTGAATGGGAGGTGGGGCTTTGTTGATGGCCTCCTTCTACTCCTAGGAAGGAGAAATGTCATGGAGCACATTCATTACCGTACATACAACATAGCTCCATTGATCTTGCCATCATCTCGAATTCTCCCTAGTCTACCCGAGAAATTGTTCTTTGTTTTAAGTTGTGGATAGCTCCTCCAATGGTTTTGTTGGCAGGCAAAGCGTCGATAGAATTATGTCTAGTGCGATGCAAATCCTTAAGCAAATATGGTGAAGGAAAATGAGGTCAAAGCAATAAACAAGCAACAACTTTGACATGAAGAAGGAACCCACCAAAATGAAGCAGTGCATTTGCGCAACTGACAACCATGAGAATCAAATTGTTTCTGTCTTAGTCATTCGACCGATTCAAGCACGAAAAAACGCCAAGAGGAGAACCGCGATGTGAGAAATTGTGTACTATATAGCCGAGAGCCCACCTAGCAAATTGCTCTAAAAAATTAAAGGGGGTAAAACATGCAAAAGTTTCGCTAAATGAGGTAATCTTGATGAAAATTTGTTAAATGGGCGCACAAAATTTTCAAAGTTGAAGGTATAAACTAAAATTCACTCTCTTATCAATAGATGCAATGTATACGAGAGTGGAATTTTACTCATCTAACTATATAAACTTGCATACCGTAAAAGCGTGTAAGATGGCATACAAAAGGAAGACTAGTTACTAGTATAAAAATGAAATGAAGGGCTAATAGTTGTAATGATGATGATACCCAGGGGACCTCAAATTCAAAGTGCAGACAAATGTTGTGTCTTGTATTAGTAATTAACCAGCTAGACTTGGCGATTTAGCAAAAGGAACTTGCTTTTTTTTTCGGGTTTCACTTTCTTTTTGAGTTGGTGGAACTTGCTTTGTTGATATAGAAAGAGCTAGTGAATGAGAGTTGGTTTCTAGGATCTACTAACTGTTTGGGCTTATTGGCCCACCACAATTTATATAGATGTCAAATCTACTGATATCTGGCCCACATTAGCCATTCATCAAACATTCATTACTTTTCTTGTCAAAAATAAAACCATTAATTTTGGATGATTTGTTCCTATTATAATATGGCAACTTGCATTATTCCGAAATGTGCTACTACTACATCCTATAGGGCTAGTGAGGGGGGAGGTACTAGTATAAAGCCAGAAAGGCTGAAAACATGATAATGAGGTCTATCAAAAGAGATGCCCAAATGCTTGAAAGCTTCTTTCTTGTCCAGTTTGTTTGCACTATACTTGGGACTAAACTAATGGCAGGGGAGGCAACAATGTAGTACGATGGCTCCAATATATTTTGTGTTCTTTGTTTCCACTTTATCGGCCCCACCCGGCATATTATATGTCTGGGATCATGTCTCTAGGTTGAAAATTTCCTGAGGCCCAATGTGACCTGGACAAGCAACCCAATGCTGCCACATCCCTCTAGAGGCTTGATCACACTAGCTGGCTCGCTGGCACATAAAAAATACTGATATTTTAAATTGCACGATCGACGCAAGATATCATCATGTTCACCACTAGATACAATATCTTGTGGTAGGGCCAATTGTATATTTATCTATGGCAAGTGCATGGGCTGGGATGCTTTGTTTGACTGGTGGTACGTACAGATATAGCTCTGAGCACACATCTGAACCATTTTATATTGGCAATATATGATCAGCTGATGGCCAGTTCCACATATAAGTACATGCAAACATATTTAATCCAACCATTTGGTATGACAAGATTATCCTCAGCACTAAACAAATGCTCATGTTACCAATCTGTTATTATATCGGTATCATGGCGATTACTTTACGAGTAAGTACGTGGTAATGACTACCGATCCTAGACGTATTCTCATGGATATATAAATATAGTGGCTTGAAAGGGATCTAATGGAGGGTATATAAAATTAAGAGGAGTGGCGTGGCAGGAAGTAGGGGAAGACTAGAATTGCTTGTCATAAGTGCCTAACAAAGTCAATAAAACTAGTATATACATAGTGTAGTTCAAGAGAGAAGTTGGTGTCTATGAAGCTAATAGATAAATAAATTGTGTAGTAATAATGAATATGCTTTGGCATGTTACCCCCTGAACATCAGCATTTCAGAGACTGAAAAATAACGAAGGGTGTGGCATTACCATCAAAAGTCTTTTGTTGTAACTCATGTCTAGTATTGAAATTTACAGAATATGCACACCGAAATGATGCACCAATGGAAAAAATATATAGAGAGCAAGATAGTAGATAACAGCGGAAGTTTTTGCGCCCCAGGAGTTCAAGAAAAACTTGAGCGCACCTGTATTTTTCTGTGAAAAGTATGTCAGATTATGCGCTAATAAGACAAGCGGCGAATTTGTAATATGAGAACCATGCATACCCAAGCTTGAACATCTCTGATGGAAGTAGCACAAAGTAACATTCAACGGTACTCCCTCCGTCTGGAAATACTTGTCGTAAAAACGAATGTATCTAGACGCATTTTAGTTTTAGATACATCCATTTTTACATATTTCTCCGATGAGTATTTTCGGACAAAGGGAGTACAAAGTATCCAAGAAACGCACAACGGGCACTTCTCGCCAACATTTCTTGAGATGTGCAACATTTTCTTTTCCCTGCTCATAGCCGCCGAGATCACATTGCTATTTTTCCGTTCCCAAAAAACTCGGGCTCGGATCCCCACAGAGAAGCCTAAAAAAAATACATTTCCTAGCACCACTGTTTTGATATGATGCCTGACCAGCTTGCAGTAGAATAGCAGCAGTGCTACCATATTCCGTTGGCTTTGCAGTCCGTAGCCTCCTAGCCGCCTATAGCTGGAAAGCTGATAGGATCGTAGTGGTAGATTTACGTTGCTGTAGGGCTCATTAAAAAACAGGCCCACATGGCAGTGCCACAACTGCAGGTGATGTACGTCAGGGGAGCCGCTTCCAGCATAGGGGGGGGCAGTGGTAGGGCAGTGTAGGAAAATAGCATGCGCGTAGGATAGGTTCGGCCAGTGCATGTGCATTTATCAGTTACTGCGCGCCAGTAGTAGCTTTCCGGATCTCTGGCTCAGGTAAGGCGATCTACTGGCTCTACTCCTAACAGTAATATAGTATCGAATAATGTAGTTTTAAATGATTTTATATATACTTATTGCAAATTAGTATGCACTCCCAGCTGCAAAATGTAAAGGTGGTGTACTTTAGCAGTTGAATGTTTCAAAATTCAAATTTTGATGGCCCTGCAGTCTAAAAGGATAAAAGGATCACCTTTAAAAAAAAAAAAAAGGGTCACCTTTTGTACCAGACGCACTTCCTCCCTGAACAATGCAAATAAAGATTCAGGAGTAGTAGGTGTTTAATCACTAACAAAAAAAAGACCCTACCTCAATATAGCATAATTAAGCAACATGACGATTGTAGACAAACATAAACCTCACACGCTGCAAGCCATGTGATGTGATTAACCCATGAGCGCACAGCTCAATCTGCCTCTCAAGATGGAAGAGTCCAAGCTCGCTCAAGCCTCCAAATAAGCAGAACAAAACTGCAACCTCACTAAAGAGTAAAGAAAGTAAAATGATAAAAAGATACTAGGAGTTTTTTTTTGTCCTGACGTGCCATCTGGCATCTGCATTGACACTTGACAGGAACATGAATTTTCTCAACGCGTAGCCATCAGGAACAAATGGCGGATCTTGACAGATCATCACCAATGCTGAGACAAAAACGACAGCATCAAGATGGTAGGCACAAACTTAATGCTTATTGTGCCAATTGATGGCAATATCTTGGTTGCTATGTACTCCCTCTGTAAAGAAATATAAGAGCGTTTAGATCACTACATTAGTGATCTAAACGCTCTTATATTTCTTTACGGAGGGTACAAGGCCAACATTACACTTGCGCACTAGTCAAACTTCCTTTTTTTTTTCTCCTCTCTTTTTTGCGACTTTCTACTAAGTGATCAGTAAGCTAGTGCTCCACGGGAATACAGACAGCGGTTCTTAGTTTTGCAGTCATGCTGGCCTGATGGGATGGGTTATATACACTGTATCAATGTGATTTCTTGGAGAATAAAGCCAGCTATCCAGTAAATGACCAGATTTAGAATTCCCAAATCAGTCTCATGCAGGAAGTGATGGCATGAATATAGATTGAATATCTGTCCGGATGAAATGCCCTGGCTAGATTAATTTGATATTCTGGCAGCAGGTTCAGAGGCGGAACTTAGTGTAGCTGATGACTTCATGCTGATCTCAAGCTCTTGTTGCTTCTTCAGATAACTCTGTGCTGTGGAAGTGATTATCTGAATGATGAAATTCACGATCATGAGCCACACCACGGTGTTCCAGATCAAAGAGAATGACAGATTCCACTTCTTCCCCTGCACGAGGACAATTCATATTTAGGGGAAATGGCAACTTTCTGGGAAAGCAGATGATAACATCAAGCTAAGCAAAAACAGCAGAGGAAACAAGAAAAGGAAACTTCATCATAATCATCGTTCCACTCCATTACTGCTGAAGTTATGTTACAATCGTCATCAATCATAACCAGCCTCCATCAGTCTATCTACAACTAATCAATTGTGCAAACAACACCGAGGACTTGGTTAATTTGTCAGTTGGAAAATACTCCCTCCGTTTCAAAATAGATGACCCAACTTTGTACTAACTTTGTACTAAAGTTAGTACAAAGTTGAGTCATCTATTTTGGAGGGAGTATATGAGAATACAAAACATTTCAACCAGATTATCGGCCGTAAGCCCGCGATTATCACTTGCAGCATGCTATTACATGATAAATAGAGACACTCGTTTAAGTTATTAATAAATTAATTAAACTTCCTAAGAAATAAGCACATCAAAAGATGATAGAGATCATTTATAAAGAAATAAAACATAAACATTAGAATTTTAGATGCTCAAAACTATTTCGAAGCTTAGCAAAAACCGGTACCTTCGCAGCACTAGAAGCTGATGTAGCAACACTTGCCATTAAAAACTTATCCTTAGCTGTCTTCAACTTGGTGACTAAAGAGGGAAGGATGGATGATACTCCAGGGGAATTGCTAAACACCCATACAAGCCTTTCCTCCACCAATTCAAGAAGTTGGTTGTTGCAGAGAGTAATTACCAATGTTGTCTACATAAGTAATTTGTAAAACACGGTTAGGTCCATCAGTTTAAATTAATTAAAGAAATGAAATATGAATATGCAAATGTTGCAGTTAAAACTAAATGCTGTGCATAGGAGGAACTGTACCAAGCTAGAAAGTAGCAAACCTGCATATAAACCTTGATAATGGCCTTCCCAATTAAAGTTGCCAGAAAGAACTTCCAGAAGGGGACATTAAATTGGCCACACAAAATGCCAGCAAGATCAAACAGAGGGTTTGGCACCTAACGAAGGGAAAAGTTAGTCTCTAACTGTCATAGTTAACAATGAAGCAATAATATGCCAAAGATAACTTCTCTGCATTTGCAATAGCTCCACTGGTCACAAGGAAAGTCATGGTCACATTTCATATGCAATTTTTTATAGCAACTATAATTTGAGTGGGGAGAGAATGAGCTTCTCAAGAAATTTAAGTGGAGTTCACCTAATAGCTTAAATTGTTAAGGAGCTACAAGGCAACTAGTACGGTGACCTAATCAAGCATGTATACAAGCAAATAAATGTCCACAAGAAAGAAACTAACCGAAGCAAGTAGCAGTATTGTAGGGAAGCTAAGATATTGTGAGTGAGACATAAGCCAGCGCTTGGCCCGACGTAGAGTTGATGATAGAAAACCTTCTTTTGAGATAGAAGCATCCAATTCTGCCAACTCCTCTACCTTTTGGCCTGACATGCTAGCTGTAGTTCATTTGTATTAACCTGAATCAGTTGCGTTAAGTAATTTTTCCTAATTAATTACACAAATTTAGAGCTACTTTAGTCTAAATTAAGCTAAAGTTTGTACAATAAAATGTTAGAAACATGGATTAATAGCATCAATTATTCTTCCAAAGAAATCACTGAGATCACGGATTGTTTAACCTTAACTTATGCCAATCTTATATGGTCGCTTATTGTGGTCAAGATAGTCAAACTTATAAGCCAGATAAGTCCAACTTATCATATGGTTAGCCATATTCATTAAAAATGGGAACAAAAACGATTGTCATTTAAACATAACCATAATAAAAGTAGCAAAGGAAGAATCACAAAAGGCTTAGTGGGAGCCTGGATGGAAGTTAAATGCATTCAAGATCTAACATCTGGACAGGACCATGAAACTGAATTTTATAACTACTCTGCTCTGCATACAGGATAATTATATTTCTGACTGAAGGCTATACTGGAAGATGGTACAGAAATAAGCAACAATCAAATAAAAAGTCAACGGTCATCACTGATCAAAGTCTGCTATATATGCGATCAAGAAGCTTCTTGCTAAGAGGATTGTGCAGTTCTTTCTGACACGCAATTACACATCAAAGTAACTGTTAGAGTACGTAATGGGCCTAATGGGTCCATTAGTCTTAGAGTTAATTAGAGATAAGGGTCGTTTGCTTAGGGGTCAAGTAAGCCTTGCTTGAGAGTCAAGTAAACCTCTCTATATAAAGAGAGGAGATGTATCAATCTAATCAAGCAAGAATTAAGAAGGAAATCCCTTCCCTCTTGCTCGGCCATGGGCAAAAAGGCCCCCGGCCGGCCCTCTCGTGCCCTCCTTCTAGCAGCGCCATAACAATTTGGTATCAGCTAGCTTCGGTTCGATCATGTCTTCACCACCGCCAAGCCCGTCTCTTCCGCTGCCGGTCACCTTGTCGCCTCCGGCGACCACCACGACCGTCACCCCGCTCCTGCCCGCGCCGGGATCCTCTGTCGCACCCGCCCCCACCGTCCTCACCTGGGAGGATGTGTCCGGGGTGCTGCTGGACCTAACCCAGGCGGTCCAGGAGATCCACCTGTTCTTGGTCGGGTCCTACGGGCCGCACTCGGTTGCGCCGCCCATCGCCGCCCCCGCGCCGCCGCACCAGGCGGCCTTCGCCGCACTCGCCGGGCCACTGCAGCTGCCATCCATCGCCACCACCGCCCAGCCCTGGCTGCAGTGGCAGCCGCCGCTCCTGGCGGCCTCCGCCGCGCCCGGCGCGGCAGCGCAGCAGCCGCTGCAGCTGCAGCAGCCACCGCCGGTCAGCTCCGCCGCCCAGTATGGGATGCCCTACGACGGGAGTGCAACGACCTCGTTCCCATCAGCGCCGCCGCCATCCCAGGGCGTCCACATCCAGCAGATCAAGTCCCTGCCGTCGCCGTCACCGCTTCCGTCTTGGATCGCTACCCGCCATGTGTCGGCGGCGGTGAGGCTGCAGGCTGCTGCGCGCGGCCTCCTAGCGCGTCGGCGTGTGCGGGAGATGCGTGGTCTGCAGCTGCCGCTCCTCCAAGTTGCCCTTCGCTGTGCAAAGGACCTCGATCTCGTCCGCTGCGTCAGGGATCTTGGGCATGTGGTTTCCCCCACGGGCGGCCGGCATGCTGTTTTCCCCGCGGGCAGCGACCTCAAAGTCTGCGACATCGGCGGTTGGGGGGGCGCACCCCTCCTCGTCATTCTCCATCGCAAGCCCTCCACTCTTCCCTGTGCGGTGCAGACCAACAGCCATACACATGCACTCCTTTTGTCCAGGTGGTGTCCATGGGATCCAGGTGGCTGTACACGTGCACGTCCAAAATAAAGCGTCCTAGTCTATTTCAGGTTGAGAATAATAAAACAAGCCGAGATGTAAAAGGCTTGTTTTTAGGTGTTAGGTTTGCGTTGCGTCGAGTCATGGTTATAAGTTGGTTAGGCTGCAGCTCGAGGACAAGCTGCATGTCCAGGTGGGGTGTAGTGTTAGAGTACGTAATGGGCCTAATGGGTCCATTAGTCTTAGAGTTAATTAGAGATAATGGTCGTTTACTTAGGGGTCAAGTAAGCCTTGCTTGAGAGTTAAGTAAACCTCTCTATATAAAGAGAGGAGATGTATCAATCTAATCAAGCAAGAATTAAGAAGGAAATCCCTTCCCTCTTGCTCGGCCATGGGCAAAAAGGCCCCCGGCCGGCCCTCTCGTGCCCTCCTTCTAGCAACGCCATAACAGTAACTATGTTATGTGTTCATGTAAGTTTAGACCTGGTGAGGCATTTATACATAATTTTAGGTGATTCACAACGACACCCTGGATTAATAATTTGAAGAATAATGAAGTATAGCATGATATGCTTATGCTTAAGAAGGTATGAGCAAACATAGAACTATGTAAATTATGCTCGAGTTGGCAAGAGCAAAGCAGTACAAACATAACCTGCTCTAGAGATAAAATATGGAGGAAGCTCTCCAAGTGCAGTTCCAATGCCCCAAAGAACAGCTTCAAGATGAACTTCATGCAATATTTTGCTGAATGGGATTGTTTCCTGATATATTGGAGGTCCAAACTCCAGACATTCTTTCTCCAACCATGAAGGCCTCCTTTTAAGAAGAATAGTGTCATAAGGAGCACTCTTTAAATCAACCCGGCCACACTGAACCGCTTTCATTGTGAAAAGGGCGATATGAGGCCCTAAATACAATACAAAGGTGTGCAAGCCAGAGCCTGTAAAAATAAATGACGTGCTGAGTATTGAACTGCATGTATACTCTTAATGATAAATACTTAGTTGCTATGCTAACATTTTATTCAACAGATTAACCAGTTTCACACAAATATAAATTGAATTTTGGGTTTTACCTAATCCAATGGATGAAGCCACCCCTAGTACGACCCACCATAATCCAAATCTGGCATACCAAAGCAGTTCCTGCATATGCTGCATTGAAGACAGAATATAATGGTTTATCCATGCTGCAAGAACGCACGCACCACAGACAGGGTACAAAAATGCTCCCACCCGCCTAGGTTTGAGTCTCACATCTACCTTAACCTAAAAAAGTGCAAATCTTACCCCTTCTCATTCAGAATAAATAGATACATTTCAGTGATTTCACCATTCAAAAAGCAACATTTTCTCTCATGCATATCCAGAGACTGTGAAAGCAGTGCGCTGTTAATTTGCATACTTGCAGTTCAATTCAGCATACCGCCACTCGATTTGTCTAATTTGAAATACAGAAATGTGCTAAAACAGAAAGATGATGATACCTTCTCATGTGGGCCATCAGTTACCAGGAGAAGCACACAGGTAGCACCAAGCAACGGAACCAGGAACTTCAACCGAGAACCTTCTTTCAGAACACATGAACATGTGCTTCTTATACTCTGTCCAATGGCTAGCACAAATAATGCGAGTGTTTTGAATGGCTGTGATGTCAGCGTTAAACTCTCCAGGTCCAGGCGATGCTTATCGCGAAGGTCTGAAATATATGTTAAATCTATTACATCATCGGCACACAGTCACAGAGTAGTCTTACTTTTATCTCATTTAAGTTAACCAAGCTTTCAGAGAACTCTGATTTATCTGATGTTACAATGAAGGTGGCATAGACTGAAGGATCCAATGGACGATGCATACCCCTAATATTGCCTTTTATAACAATTTTACCAATCGGGATTCCAAACATTGTGCTGTCCATGAAAATAAAAATTTGCAACTACCTTCCCTAACATAGATTGACCGCAATAAGTAGCATTTCTATTGTATCCAGAATAACTCGTATCAGAAAAACTGAATTTATATTTGGATATCCCAAAAGCACATCACAAGAGACATAAGACTGAAAGAAAAATGCAAAAAATAGAACAATCACCCCTAGCGAATCTTTGCGGGTAGATATCGCTGGAAAGTTATGGAGTAAAACGTACTTATGGCAAACGCCATCTGCCCTAACACCAAACGAAATCCAACTCAGATATCAAGTTTCTTCAACTGTAAACTTTCCAAAAGTGGAGTAAATAGTAGTAATTCAATAACACTTGGAAGGTAAATCTCCATCGTAAATGGCGATCAACTAAGACGAACAGGATCGTTATTCTACCTCCAACAGAAACAAAGGTGAAGGAGATCAAAGCTATACAAGAAACAGCTCAACCGGTGTTCTAATTCATGAAGCAGCGAATCATTATACTCGCCTCAAACGAGAATAGAAAATGACCACTAACTTGTACGTAAAGAAAACAAAATGCTCCAATTTTCCAGGAAAACCTCAGTGACACGCATTCACAACCATATCGCACAAGTTAGACAAATATAACGCCTTCGATAACCACACGAATCTGGAAAAAACCAACCATGAACACAGAGGACCTGACATGATTCTAATTTCTAAGGTTCGAAAGCCCAAAGACCCCCTAGAACCACAGCCGTCTCCAGGAACAGAGCGAGATCAAAGTAACAACGCGATAACAACCCAAGGCCGGCATCGGCCCACTCACCGGACATGGCCTGATCCTCGCCGACGGCGGTGTGCTCCATCATGAACCCCGGGCTTCCCCCTCTGCCGCGGTAGATCTGAGCGGCACCGGCCGGAGCAGGCCGCCACGGCTACTTAAACCAAGGGAAGAAAGAGAAGGTGCGAGCTCTGCAGCTCGTTTGGCGGTTGGCGCGGAAACGCCTGGCCGCTTCTTCTAGGGTCCGGCGGCGAGGCGGGGTCACGAGCTCGGCGAGTCGGAGGATACAGACGGAATCGCTCCCTTCTTTTCTCCTGGAAAGCTGGATGCTTTTGAGTAGAGTAGATGAAAACAAAGCTTCCTCTGTTTTGTTGCGTGCTCAGGCTTTGTGGTTTTACCAAGTCGGAGACAAACGCATTGCTTTGCCGTTGCCAAGGCGTTTATCTTTCCTTTTTCTTAGGGAAGGCGTTTTTGCTTCTTCATTCATGTAGTTTGGTCTTCAGTAAAATAAGGGAAATATAATGTCAAATGTAGAGGGTTTCAATTTTTGTAGTCAGTACTGGGTATTTATTTCTCACAAGCTAATTTCTCCTTTTTCCCAAGAAAGAAACTGTCGGTTATGATAATATCTTTGCGTGCTCAAGAAGAATTGGTCATTTTTTTATAATATAGCAATTTTCCTCTTTTAATTAAACACGTCAAAACCGCTTCTAATAAAATTAAAAAATAACACAAGTTGTTTCCACCTCTCCGGTATGGGAGCACCGACAACGAGGCGTCACAGCTCGTTCTAGTGGCGTTAGTGATCGCTCGATGGTCTAGGGTACATCGATTTAAATTTTATTATGTTTGAGGTGCTTTGTGATTCTGATGAACCTTTATATGGATCTGGGTCTTTTTTGTGAAAAAATTCGTCTCTCTAATTTTATGTAGATTTTTAAAGTGAGATCGACTTGTGCACATCTTTCTCCCGTGAGTGAGCTATACTTCTACAACATGATCCATGCGGTATTTTGTCAAACAAAACCAATTAGTGTATATTAAATGGTAATACTATTTTCTTAAGAATCTTTAGGATCAGAGGGGGTGTGTAGAGAAGGGTGAATGGGTAATTATATAGAAAAAACCATTTTAGTTGCAAAGTTTTAATCTAGTTGTCAGTAGTTGTCTACAACACCCTAAGCATGTCTACGAAACTAAAAACAGAAGCAGAACTTGTAATAATAAGTAAAGAATTAGGGGAACACAATAAAAAAACATGGGGATTTTTGCCAAGGTTTGGATTATTAGTGGCGGGGTGGTTTTGTACTTCATCAACATCGACCACAAATGATCTAACTAATCTATTCCACCATGGCAATCACTCCAGAAGGCTCACTCGGGGTAGATATTCACAAAAAAGGCAATCTTCAAGCCTTGTACAAACTTTTTGATTTCTTCGCACACTTAAAGTGTCTCACCTGACACTAACCATCTAAGAGGCATGCAACTTACGAGAGTAAACAAGCAAAAGAAGGCCATTTGGATGAACTCCCAAACAAGGTCTTCAATAAACACACACATACACACACACACACACACACACACACACACACACACACACACACTCCCCCCCCCCCTCTCTATCTCTCGGCAGGTTTAGAGAGAAAGAGAGGCGATTCAAGCAGCAAAGGCATTCTCAAAGGTATAGTTCTAATATAAAAAAAACATCTCTTCAAACCGCCTCCCACTAAAGGGTGTGGGGTCTATTCATACAAACACAGAAATCCGACCGTTGAAGTCTAAAATCGCCACCCGTAGTGCCCTCCCTAGGTGGTCCAGACCCCTCCATTATTCTGTCCCGAAATTTCTTTAACATTTTATTTTTTATTTTTTTTGTCTCCAAAAAATTGTTTTTCCTGAAAAGTCTAAAAAATAACAACTAGCACTTGGCACTGTATAGTTTAGTCCTGAAAATGATGAAAATTGATGCCAAAACTATGCCATTTGATATCATTATAGAATCAAGCAAGCAAAAATTATATACTCCCTCCGTCCGAAAATACTTGTCGGACAAATGGATGTATGTAGATGTATTTTAGTTGTAGATACATCTATTTTTATTCATTTCTTCGACAAGTATTTTGAGACGGAGGGAGTATATGTTTAGGACGTATTAGTGGCCCAACAATGTCTACAAGAATAGAAGTGTGTAGTAGACATCAGTGTACCAGAGAGAGACCTTTAGATATAATTAATCATTACACACTTTTTCATGTAGTTCGGAGAAGCTGGACGATTTGCTCAGAGGCCTCGACTAAACTAAAAGAGGCAACTTCCAGAGGCAAGAGCACTAGAGACCCACAAACTTGCATTGGATGTGATGGTTTAGTCCATAAACTTGCAAAAGGTGATTAACTCATCCACAAACTTGCAAACTATGTGATGGTTTAGTCCACAGCCAATCAGAGACGGCGAATTGGCGCCCAGCTGGCTGCTACGTGGCACACCTGGTCGGACTGGGCCTTTTGCAGAAAACCCCTCAACGTTTCTAGAAATCACGCCCGCGGTCCCTGCTTCACTTGTCTTTTTATCCCTGTCCAAATCCCTAGCTCTCTCCTATTTTCCCCTTTCCCCTTTCCAAATCCCGACGGCGAGAGAATGAGAGCGTCCGGTGGCGGCGGCGGCAGCGAGAAGCTGAGCGGTGGCTTACGATCCCATGGAGTAGGCGTCGACGCCAACGGGTTCCTGGGCGGCGGCGGGCCTGAAGAACCTAGCGCCAAGGTCACTGTAGTTCTTGACTTCGGTGGCAAAGGTAAGTACAGAAATCCCAGGAATAATGAGCTGCAGTGGCTGACTTAGTACAAGGCAGCAAGCCTCTCTCTCATCCAGTCGTGTGACCGTGCAAGCAAAGCATCAGCAGGCGCAGGAGAGAAGCAGAATGAGGCCATAGATAACTACAATTGACATCACTGTTTAATTATTACGATAATTGCATTACAAAATTGGCGTTCCAGGTCACCCGAGAGACCACCACTGAAAGCGACTCTATCACATCATCTTCGCAATTACAATTACATGACACAACAAAACCTAAAAGCGTCAGCCAGCTGCCACGACACTGAACCAAGTCCTTCGAGAAGAAAATAATAACCCGAACCAACTCTACACTAGCTACACAACACAATCCACAGCTCCTGAACCCAAAACTTTTTCTCGTTTGATGACCTCTACTTTCTACTAATTTGGAATCTACCCATATGACCGCAACAAAAGTTGAAATATTACCCGACGGCTACCTGACCATGCATGCTTGCCATGTCCAAGCGGCAGCCAAAGAGCAGGGGCAGCAGGGCACATGGTACAACGATCCTAGCTTGTACCAAGTCGCCCAAATGCCACCCAAAACCTGACGAGGCTAACACCTGGTATGTACGTACGTTTGGGAAAACTCTGCATCCGAACCCCGATCGATCGATCTAGGGGTATCAGATTTGTGCGGGTTAATCCTCACTAAGTTTTCTCTAATCTGCATTGGTTTCGGAAGCTTGCAAACCGAATTACAGACCTGATGAACATGTTAGTGGGGGGCTGCTAAGGAGGAGGGGTCTGACGGATGCCGCGTTCATTCAGAACGGTTTCTGCAGGTACGTGAGCATGTCGCCGAACGCGGCGGCGTCGCGGGCGAAGGCGCCCGGCGAGGGCGGGTCGAAGATCAGAGAGCCGTCGATGACGAACCCGTCGTCGTCTATGACGCCGCCCCAGTCGTCGCCCGGCCATCCCCCGGCGAGGCCGGCGGCGTGCTGGCTCTCCGCGTAGTCCATGTCGCTCGGGAAGTCGGGCGAGGGCGAGGACAGCGCGCGCTCCGAGGAGCTGGAGTCCGTGTGCAGGCGCGGCATGGAGTGGTTCGAGTTCGAGTCCCGGTCCGCCGACCCGGACCGGTCGAAGCAGAGCATCTCCGTGGCCGGCGGCGACGGCTGCTGGCAGAACCCGTAGTCGGACAGCTCGACCTTGTGTGGTTTCTAGAAACGTTGAGGGGTTTTCTGCAAAAGGCCCAGTCCGACCAGGTGTGCCACGTAGCAGCCAGCTGGGCGCCAATTCGCCGTCTCTGATTGGCTGTGGACTAAACCATCACATAGTTTGCAAGTTTGTGGATGAGTTAATCACCTTTTGCAAGTTTATGGACTAAACCATCACATCCAATGCAAGTTTGTGGGTCTCTAGTGCTCTTGCCTCCAACTTCCAAGTAGCCCGGAGGGTCTGAACAAAACTCACGTGGATGCTCCGAATAATATTGACTCACCCGCACATGCTACTGGACATTGTACGGAATAACTAACCGAGTTTGTTTGGAATATTTTAGCGGGGTACATAGGCTTACGTAAGTGCTCCGGTGGCACCGAATGGAGTTGTCAGGGAGACTCCAAATGGATTAGGGTTTGCAACGGGTATCTCTCAAATGGATCAGATGATCTAAATGGATGTTCCTCGGTGGCTTCGAACACTCTAAGATGAATTAGAGTGAGAGGGAAATGGTTGAGATGGTTTGGAGTTTGATCTCCAAGCACATAGCAAAAAAAGTATTATAACACCCCCAATATCATGCTACAGTAATCTCATGCCTAATGATGCCATGTCATCATAATTAAGTTGCTAATCCTCACTTTGTTTCAAATCAAACTCAAATTAATGCAGGTCAAAAATTTATTTCTTCAAACAGTAAAACTAAAATGTTCACATTATCCTATAATTCCCCTCATCATTGTCATTTTGAAACTAGCCTCATTTGAATTCCCAAAATGCCCCTGGGAATTAATTTAGTGGTTCAGCAACATTTAAATTGGTCTTTTCAATTTCTAAAAATGGTTAGACAACTCCTTTTGACCCCAAACTTTTTGTTCCATCTCAAGATATTGTGTTAGAATTATGTGCCAAGTTTTGTTCAAAATAAAAATCATTTGGTACTAAAAGAAAATACAAAATAGTCAAAAATAGAAAAAGAAAAAAGAAAATGTAAACAACTACTGTTGGACTGGGCCGTAAGTGCACAGTGCATGGCCTAGCCCAACATCCGGTCGTCTTCAACCCTGTTCACAGGGGCGCGGTGGACGCTGTCGGTGCGCCCGTGGCGTGGATCCGCCACGGGGCGGCCATCCACAGGTCCCCAGATCTCCTATCGAACCCCGTCGCCCCCTGCCAACCCTAGACCCCCACTTCCCCCTCCAAGCACCTTCTTCTTCTTCCCCATAGACCCAAGACGCCGTTGCCATGCCTCACTGCGCCCACGTGCCCACCATCCTCCCTGGAGCCGGGGATCGTATCCAGCCGCTCCGCCGAGGTTGTCTTCATCGTCTACACCAGCAGCTGGAGGCGAGGAAGCCTCATCGACGTCGCCTGCAACCCGTCTTCTCCAACTGCGGCCGCCACTGCTCACCTCGAGTCACCACCTCTAGTGCTTCCCCGAGCTCGCTGACCTCCCCTGTCGCACCACTGTGAGCCAGCCTCCTTCCCCTCTCTCTAGCTCGATTTGTAGCTGCCACTTCCTGTTACCATTACCGTTGCTCCAGCCGCCGCCATAAAGCTCACCACCATAGCCACTGCGTACCCCCGAGCCAACCGAGCACACCAGCTTGCTTAGGGCCTCGCGGTGATGTCGTCCGTGCTCTTAGATTAGCTTGTCTCGCGCCGCAACGTTGAACCCCCACCTGCCCGTGTTTCGAACGCCGCCTTAGCTCACCCTCGTTGTTTACGACCTCTCCAGCTCACGCGTTTGGCTCCATTAGATGTGCTCATAACCCACAAGTATAGGGGATCGCAACAGTTTTCGAGGGTAGAGTATTCAACCCAAATTTATAGATTCGACACAAGGGGAGCCAAAGAATATTTGCAAGTATTAGCAGCTGAGTTGTCAATTCAACCACATTTGGAGATTAAATATCTGCAGCAAAGTGATAAGTAGCATAGTAGTATGATAGTTTTGATAGTAGTGGTAACAAAAATGGTAACGGTAATAGTGATAACAATGATTTTGTAGCAGTTGTAACAGTAACAACAGTAGTAGTAACTTAGCAAGAACAATATGTAGGAAATTCTTAGGCATTGGATCGGTGGATTCATTGGATGATATTCATCATATAACAGTCATAACCTAGGACGATACAAAACTAGCTCTAGTTCATAAATATAATGTAGGCATGTATTCCGTAAATAGTCATACGTGCTTATGGAAAGAACTTGTATGACATCTTTTGTCCTACCCTCCCATGGCAGTGGGGCCCATAAGGAAACTAAGGGATATTAAGCCCTCCTTTTAATAGAGAACTGGAACAAAGCATTAATAGATAGTGAATACATGAACTCCTCAAATTACGGTCATCACCGGAAAGTATCCCAATTACTGTCACATTGGGGTTTACGGATCATAACATGTAATAGGTGAATATGACTTGCAAGATCGGATCTAGAACATAGATATAATGGTGAAAACATAAACGTTTCAGATATGAAATCATGGCACCCGGGCCTAAAGTGACAAGCTTTAAGCATGGCAAAGTCATAACAACATCAATCTCATGACTTAATGGATACTAGGGATCAAGCCCTAACAAAACTAATTCGATTACATGATGAATCTCATCCAACTCCTCGCCGACCAGCGAGCCGACGAAGGAATTACTCACTCCCAGTGGGGAGCATCATGGAATTAGAGATGAAGGAGGGTTGGTGATGACGAAGATCAAAGATCCCCCTCTCCGAAGCCCCAAACGGACTCCAGATCTGGCCTCCCGATGAAGAACAGGAGGCGACGGCGGCTCTGCATCATGAAACACGCTGAAACTTCCTCCCGATTTTTTCTCCAAATATGGGTATTTAAGGAGTTGGAATTAGGGTCTGCGGGGCTACCAGGTGGGCACAATCCACCTGGGAGCGCCTGGAGGGGGTGGCGCGCCCTGGTGGGTTGTGCTCAACCAGGGGCCCCCTCCGGTGGTTCTTGGCTCCAGTATTTTTTATATATTATGAAATAATTCTCCAAAAACTTTTGTTCCAATTCGAGAACTTCTATTTCTGCACAAGAAACAACACCATGGTAGTTCTGCTAAAAACAGCGTCAATCCGGGTTAGTTTCATTCAAATCATGCAAATTAGAGTCCAAAACAAGAGGAAAAGTGTCGGGGACGTATCAACTCCCCCAAGTTTAAACCTTTGCTTGCCCTCAAGCAATTCACTTGATAAACTGAAAGTGAAAAAGAAATTTTTTTACGAACTCTTTTGCTCTTGTTTACATAAATAAGCTTAAGTAGCACCCAGGTTTTCAGCAAAGATCATGACCAACCATATCAGGAATAACTCTTAAAATTTATATTAACTCATATCAATGGCATAATCAACTAGCGAGCAATAATAAGATATCTCAAATGCCAACACTTTGTCAAAACAATCATGATATAATATGACAACAGTGGTATCTCGCTAGCCCTTTCTGAGACCGCAAAATATAAACGCAGAGCACCTCCAAAGTTCAAGCATCGACTAAACATTATAATTCATGGTAGAAAAGATCCAGTAATGATGCATCCAACATTAACTATACACAATGCATGAGGATGACAATAGTGCTCTCAGATCTAGGGCTTATTTGAGAAGGTGATGACTCAACATAAAATTAAATAGATAGTCCCTTCACCGAGCGAAGCAGGGACTTGCAGAGGTGCTAGAGCTCAAAGTTTAAAAAACAGAGATAAATAAAATTTTGGGGAATGCACCCTTCCTGTTTACTTCATGACCAAAAGTTATCAGTATCTTCCATGCTAAACACATTAGTGGCGGTTCACAAGCGATAAAAGTAAAGGTTTACTCCCCCTCCACCAACAAACACACTCCACGGCTAGCCGAATCCACAGGTACCGTCCAAACCAACAACAATCCTGGGGAGTTTGTTTAATTATTTGCAATTTTTGAATTCGGGACTAGGAATCCCTATTACCGCCCCTCTCGTGCAAGGATGAGTGAATAAACACTCGTCATGAGAATAACCCACTTAGCATGGAAGATACCGACTGCCCCTGTCACTCTATAACAATCCAGCCACACAAAAACAAATGTTTATTTGAAGTTTTTTAGAGGTGGCACATGCAAATTTACTTAGGACGACAGGGTAATACTGCGTATAGGTAGGTATGGTGGATTCATCTGGAATAACTTGGGTTTAAATGTTTTTGACGCACAAGCAATATTTTGCTTAGTACAGGCGAAGGATAGCAAATAGGTTGAGATGCTGCCAGCTAGAGAGCGAAAACGGTCATGAACATGCATTATGAATAATGAACATTGGATACTAATATGAGTAGGATATGGATACCATGAACATAAATATGTAGGGGCTATGTCAATTTTGATTTAACTACATGCATGAACATGTGCCAAGTTGATACGTCTCCAATGTATCTATAATATTTGATTGTTCCATGCTATTATATTATCTGTTTTGGATGTTTTATATGCATTAATATACTATTTTATATTGTTTTTGGGACTAACCTATTAACCTAGAGCCCAGTGTCAGTTCCTGTTTTTTCCTTATTTTTTGAGTTTTGCAGAGAAGGAATACCAAACGGAATGAAACCTTCGCGGTGATTTTTCTTGGACCAGAAGACAACTAGGAGACTTGGAGATGAAGTTGGAGGAGCCACGAGGCAACCACAAGGACGAAGGGCGCGCCCAGGGTGGTAGGGCGCGCCCTGATACGTCTCTGGCATATCTATAATTTTTGATTGTTCCATGCCAATATTATTCAAATTTCATATACTTTTGGTAACTTTTTATACTATTTTTTGGGACTAACATATTGATCCAGTGCCCAGTGCTAGTTCCTGTCTGTTGCATGTTTTATGTTTCGCAGAAACCCCATATTAAACGGAGTCCAAACGGGATAAAAACGGATGGAAAATTATATTTTGAATATTTGTGATTTTTGGGAAGTAAAATCAACGCGAGACGGCGCCCGAGGGGGCCAGGAGATAGGGGGGCACGCCCCAGGGAGGCAGGCGCGCCCTGGACTCTCCTAGGCACCCCGTAAGGCAGTTGACGCTCTTCTTTTGCCGCAAGAAAGCTAATTTTATGAGAAAGATCTGGGCGAAAGATTCACCCCAATCGGAGTTAAGGATCTCCGGATAAAAAAGAAACGGTGAAGGGGCAGAATCTGAGAACGCAGAAACAGAGAGATAGATCCAATCTCGGAGGGGCTCTCGCCCCTCCCAAGCCATGGGAGCCAAGGACCAGAGGGGAAACCCTTCTCCCATCTAGGGAGAAGGTCAAGGAAGAAGAAGAAGAAGAAGGGGGGCTCTCTCCCCCTTGCTTCCGGTGGCGCCGGAACGCCGCTAGGGGCCATCATCATCACCGCAATCTTCACCAACACCTCCATCATCTTCACCAACATCTCCATCACCTTCCCCTATCTATATTCAGCGGTCCACTCTCTCGCAACCCGCTGTACCCTCTACTTAAACATGGTGCTTTATGCTTCATATTATTATCCAATGATGTGTTGCCATCCTATGATGTTTGAGTAGATTTTTGTTGTCCTATTGGTGGTTGATGAATTGCTATGATTGACTTAATTTGCTTGTGGTTATGTTGCTGTCCTATTGTGCCCTCCGTGTCACGCAAGCATGAGGGATTACCGCTGTAGGGTGTTGCAATACGTTCATGATTCGCTTATAGTGGGTTGCTAGAGTGACAGAAGCTTAAACCCGAGTAAGGGGATTGTTGCGTATGGGATAAAGGGGACTTGATGCTTTAATGCTATGGTTGGGTTTTACCTTAATGAAACTTTAGTAGTTGCGGACGCTTGCTAGAGTTCCAATCATAAGTGCATATGATCCAAGAAGAGAAAGTATGTTAGCTTATGCCTCTCCCACATAAAACTTGCTATCGGTCTAGTAAAGTAGTCAATTGCTTAGGGACAATTCCACAACTCCTACCACCACTTTTCCATACTTGCTATATTTACTTTATTGCATCTTTATCTAAACAGCCCCTAGTTTTTATTTAAGCGTTCTTTATTATCTTGCAAACCTATCCAACAACACCTACAAAGTACTTCTAGTTTCATACTTGTTCTAGGTAAAGCGAACGTCAAGCGTGCATAGAGTCGTATCAGTGGCTGATAGGACTTGAGAGAGTATTGTTCTACCTTTAGCTCCTCGTTGGGTTCGACACTCTTACTTATCGAAAGAGGCTACAACTATCCCGTATACTTGCGGGTTATCACGCCCCCACCCTTGTGGGCCCACGTGACCCTCCTGACCTAATTTTTTCGCCTATATATTCCCATATATCGCCAAACCACCAGAAGTGTCCATGAAAACAATTTTCCGCTGCTGCAACCTTCTGTACCCGTGAGATCCCATCTAGGAACCTTTTCCGGCGTCCCGCTGAAGGGGGATTCGATCACGGAGGGCTTCTACATCAACTCTATTGCCCTTCCGATGAAGCATGAGTAGTTTACCACAGACCTACGGGTCCATAGCTAGTAGCTAGATGGCTTCTTCCCTCTCTTTGATTCTCAATACCATGTTCTCCTCGATGTTCTTGGAGATCTATTCGATGTAATACTTTTTTGCGGTGTGTTTGCCCAGATCCGATGAATTATGGATTTATGATCAGCTTATCTATGAATATTATTTGAATCTTCTCCGAATTCTTATATGCATGATTTGATATCTTTGTAATTCTCTTTGAACTATCGGTTTAGTTTGGCCAACTATATTGTTTTTTCTTGCAATGGGAGAAGTGCTTAGCTTTGGGTTCAATCTTGCGGTGTCCTTTCCCAGTGACAGTAGGGGCAGCAAGGCACGTATTGTATTGTTGTCATCGAGGATAAAAAGATGGGGTTTCCATCATATTGCTTGAGTTAATTCCTCTACATCATGTCATCATACTTAATGTGTTACTCTGTTCTTCATGAACTTAATACTCTAGATGCAGGCAGGAGTCGGTCGATGTGTGGAGTAATAGTAGTAGATGCAGAATCGTTTCGGTCTACTTGACACGTACGTGATGCCTATATTCATGATCATTACCTTCGATATCGTCATAACTTTGCGCTTTTCTATCAATTGCTCGGCAGTAAATTGTTCACCCACCATATTATTTGCTATCTTGAGAGAAGCCTCTAGTGAATCGTAACCTATGGCCCCTGGGTCTATTTTCCATCATATTAGTTTCCGATCTACTATTTTGCAATCTTTTAATTTCCTATTTATAAATAAAAAATACCAAAAATATTTACTTTATCGTTTATCTATCTATCAGATCTCACTTTTGCAAGTAACCGTGAAGGGATTGACAACCCCTTTATCGCATTGGGTGCAAGTTGTTTGATTGTTTGTGCAGGTATTCGGTTATTTATGCATTGTATCCTACTGGATTGATACCTTGGTTCTCAAACTGAGGGAAATACTTATCTCTACTTTGCTGCATCACCCTTTCCTCTTCAAGGGAAAAACCAACGCAAGCTCAAGAAGTAGCAGGAAGAATTTCTGGCGCCGTTGCCGGGGAGATCTACGCCAAGTCAAGACATACCAAGTACCATCATAAACTCTCATCTCTTGCACTTAATTATTCTACATTCGCCTCTCATTTTCCTCTCCCCACTTCTAAAATTATTTTCGAAAAGATTCTCCCTTTTCTTTGCCTTTTCTTCGCCCTTCTTCCGTTCGTCTTCTTTGCTTGCTTTCTATGTGCTCGTGTGTTGGTGTGCCCGCTTGACTTTATGGCTCAATCAAACATTGATCCTCACTTTAGGAGGTTGGAAGAAATTTAAAATAATGTTAAGAGCTTCATGTCTTTACAATTTGAGCACAATAGTTTCTTTAGAAACGAGCTTAAGGAGCAGAAAAAATTTATGGAGTACATGAATAAAGAGCTCGATGATATGTCTAAGGAATTTTATGGTTTGAAATCTCACTTTGCTCATCTTGAAAATTTAGTAGGCCAAATTTCTGATAAACAAGCTACCTTAGTAAATAAGATGGCCGCTAAAACGAAGGCTTTGAATAATGATGAAGATCTTAAAGTGATTGATGTGACTCCTATTAAATCTTTGTTTTCTAACATAAATCTTGATAAATATGGGACTTGAGATGAGTCAACTTTAGTTAAAAGGCGTTCCAATGATTCAGAGTTTTTAGATCTTGATGAAAAAATTGATAAAAGTGGGATTAGAGAGGTCAAAACTTTGAGTAGCAATGAACCCACTCTTTTGGATTTCAAGTAATTTAATTATGATAATTGTTCTTTAATAGATTGTATTTCCTTGTTGCAATCCATGTTGAATTCTCCTAATGCTTATAATCAAAATAAAGCTTTTACTAAACATATTGTTGATGCTATGATGCAATCTTTTGAAGAAAAGATTGAATTGGAATTTCTATCCCTAGAAAACTTTATGATGAGTGGGAACCTACTATTAAGATTAAGATTAAAGATTATGACTGCCATGCTTTGTGTGATTTGGGTGCTAGCGTTTCCACAATTCCAAAAACTTTATGTGACGTGTTAGGTTTCCGTGAATTTGATGATTGTTCTTTAAATTTGCATCTTGCGGATTCCACTATTAAGAAACCTTTGGGAAGGATTAATGATGTTCTTATTGTTGCAAATAGGAATTATGTGCTCGTAGATTTCATTGTTCTTGATATAGATTGCAATCCTACATGTCCTATTATTCTCGGTAGACCTTTCCTTAGAACGATTGGTGCAATTATTGATATGAAAGAAGGAAAGATTAGATTTCAATTTTCGTTAAGGAAGGGCATGGAACACTTTCCTAGAAATAAAATTAAATTGCCATATGAATCTATTATGAGAGCCACTTATGGATTGCATACCAAAGATGACAATACCTAGATCTATTCGTGTTTTATGCCTAGCTAAGGGCGTTATACAATAGCGCTTGTTAGGAGGCAACCCAATTTTATTTTTTGTTCTTTGCTTTTGGTTCCTCTTTTGCTTTGAATAATTCATCTAGCCTCTGGTTAGATGTGGTTTTGTGTTTCAGTTAGTGTTTGTGCCAAGTAAGACCTTTGGGATAGCTTACGGTGATAGTTATTTTGATCTTGCTGAAAAATAGAAACTTTTGTGCATAGGAAAATAATTTTCATAATTCATAGGAGCGTGATTTTGATCTGGTTCGTTTTTCACTGGATTGATACACAAATTGCCCAGGTTGTCCTAATTTTTCAGAATTTTGGAGTTACATAAGTATTCAAAGTTTCCAGATTGCTACAGACTATTCTGTTTTTAACAGATTCTGTTTTCTTTGTGTTGTTTACTTATTTTGATGAATATATGGGTAGTATCGAGGGGGGGGGGTATGAACCATGGAAAAGTTGGAATACAGTAGATATTACACCAATATAAATAAAGATGAGTTCACAACAGTACCATAAAGTGGTGACTTATTTTCTTATACTAATGGAGCTTATGAGATTTTCTGTTGAGTTTTGTGTTGTGAAGTTCTCAAGTTTTGGGTAAGGATTTGATGGACTATGGAATAAGGAGTGGAAAGAGCCTAAGCTTGGGGATGACCAAGGCACCCCAAGGTAATATTCAAGGACAACCAAGATCCCAAGCTTGGGGATGCCCCGGAAGGCATCCCCTCTTTCGTCTTCTATCGGTAACTTTACTTA